>NW_017670571.1:338692-339104 GCF_001879085.1 Nicotiana attenuata | reverse complement strand
AAAAATTTTGAAAAATTGAAGTCCAAAAATATTTTTTGTTTTCTTTAGAAGTACTTTTATAAATAAATAAAAAGCTCAGAAATTCAAAATATTTTCTTAAAGTCCCTCTTTCGAAAATTAAGAGGCAACTTCCAAAATTCAAAAATATTTTCTTTCTTCTTTAGAAAAAGATAAAACAAATGAATTTTTAAACAAAAAAGAAGATATTTTCTTTTACTTTTGAAATTCCCAAAGAAAAGAAATTTTTAGAAGTCTTTCTTTCAAAAATATATATAAAAAAAAATCAAAATCAAAAATCGAAAAAAATATTTCCTTTCTTCTTTTAAAGCATTTCTTTCGAAAAATTCCAAAAATTCCAAAAAAAAAAAAATCAAAAAATCAAAAAAAAATGTTTTTCTTTGGTCTTAAAAGA
>NW_017670571.1:275811-338672 GCF_001879085.1 Nicotiana attenuata | reverse complement strand
TCTTCTTTTAAAGCATTTCTTTCGAAAATTCCGAAAAGAAAAAGAAAAAAAGAAAAAGAAAAAAAAAAGAAAAAAGAATCAAAAATAAAAAATGTGTTTCTTTTGCCTAAAAGCTTTCATGGTCTGAGTTTTATAAAAAGTAAAAAGAAAAGAGTTAGTTTACTTACTCCATTCCCAATCTTCCCGAACTACGCAAAGATCTGATTCATGCGGGGTCATGATACGTAGGCAATCCCCTTCGGATTCGATCATAGTCATAAATAAACTGAGAGAAAAATAATCTGAAAAAAAAAAAATTTGAGTGAAAAAAAAAAAAGAAAGAAAAAGTGAAAAAAAAAGAGAGTGACAAAAACAAAAACAAAAAAAGAAAAAAAGAAAAAAAAAGAGTGCCAAAAATAAAAGAACGGCAAAAACGAGACGAAAAAAATCAAGAGTGATTAAAGAGAGGCAGAAATAAAAGAAAAGAGGTACGTACTGAAAGGTTAGTTAAGGCCGGGATGAAATATGCAATCGTTCAACACACGGTAGGAGCGTTTAACTGTTAGGTGCATTGCATCCCAACGTGCGATTTCCTATATGTTAAATGCCTCAAAACTAACAAGTTTGTTGGTGTGAGCAAATTAGCCAGGTTCTGTTCAGGTGGTTGGTTTTGTTGGTATGCGGTGATGAACGCGTAACCTTGCACGCGGCCACAACATTATACACAAAATCGAGCTCTACCTCCCAGAAATGCCCATCCTTACCAAGCTCCATATAACCCCCAATCAAATGTTCCTCAGTACAATCCTCGCCCAAGAGAGCCTTTCAAAAGGAATCAGTTCACCCCTATTGGTGAATCATACTCGGGTTTGTTCCAAAAGCTAGTCAGGCGAGGTTTCCTGCAGCCAGTGGCCCCAAACCGGCCAAACCCCGAGTCCCCTTGCGCCGTGCTGATGCTAGATGTGAATACCACTCTGGAGCAGTGGGGCACAATACAAATGACTGTTGGACCCTCAAAAGGGCAGTTGAAGATTTGATTGAAGCTGGAAGAATCATTTTTCGGGATGAAGAGGCTCCTAACATGATGAACAATCCTCTGCCTACTCACACCAATGGGCGAGTAGTCGGAATGACTTGTGAAGATAAGAAATTTGATTCGGCACTGAAAGCCATTGCAGCCATTGCCGAGACAGAAGAAAAGTAAAAAAAACGGTTGCCAAGCGTGAACGTTCCCTATCAGACGGGAGTCTCGGTAGCCAGTCTTGCTATCCTTTCTGCGCCCGGATTATCTCAGTGTGTGATCCGGATGTTTTACTCTATTGTCTTACTTTCCGCTGTAAACCCTTCTCTCTTCAAAAATTGAAAAAAAAAATCAAAAATCAAATGAAATTAATATTTCATTATCAGGGAATGTCTCTTTTCTTAATCTTGTCGTTTTTCTTGTTCTCTTTTCAGTTCTGTCAAATGCAGATTTCAATAATATGACATGCTGGGGACTTCATGCCTAGATCCCAAAACGCTGTTAGACTTTGAAATAATGAGTCAAGAGCTAGAATGCAAAGAAGATAAGTTTGAGCGAAATAAAACAAAGACTTAGAACATCTGAAGGAAAATTGGTTCCAGATTGGAAAGGTCCATACATTGGAACAAGAGTACTGCCAAAAGAGTGCGTTGTATTTGGGACACATCGAAGGAAATGATCCTGAAACAACCGTCAATGCAAATGCAGCCAAAAGGTACTATGTTGGATCCACTATATAACATTAATGTTCTCCGGTTGGGATGAAGAAGGCTTTTATTCTCGCTACCCAAACACTATCAACCCCTTGCAAACCCTTTGAGCCGGTTACTTTTCTTTGATTACCCTCTTTGGAACCTGAAAGTGTTATTGAAAAAAAAATGATGAAATGAAAAATGAAAAAATGAAATGATAAAAAAGGAGAAGAAAAAGAAAAATAAAAAAGGGGGAAGAAAAGACAAAGAAAATGAAAAAAAAGAGAGGAAAAGGAAAGGAAAAAGGAAAAAAAGAAAACAAAACAAAACAGAAAAACAAAAGAAAAAAAAAAGTTCCCTGAACTACGTTCGACTTGATTCCGAAAAGATACGTAGGCAGCCTCTTTCTGGGGTTCAGTCACACCAAAACAAAAAGCCAAATTCCCCCCAAAAGTGAAACTGGGGCAGGTTTTATAATGGTCCGGCGATGGTTTCGCCCGAAAGGTTCCAAAGTTGTAATTCAATCCAAATCCTTTTTCCCCAAACCTTGTTCAAGTCATTCTGATCAATCGGCAAAGAGGTTCAAAATGGGAGGATATAGTTATTTGGATCTGATACAACAAAATGAGAGAAATAAAATGAGAGTCTTATTGGTGAAAACTCACACGGGCACCGTGAGACGATGGTAAGCAGAGAAATGGAAGATGAGAGAGTCTTGTTAGTGAAAACTCGTAAAGAGCACTATAAGGCGATGGTGAGAAGATAAATGAGAGAGGTCAGCTCGTGAAAACTCGCAAAGGGCGTCCCTGATCGAAAAGAGGATCCTCACAACCATCGGCATCAATAGAGTCCTGGCAAGGTTCTCGGTTTCAAGGCAAATTTGTGATGAATTTCTGAGAGTCGGACGGTTTACACAGATCAGGCATCCAGTCCAAAAGGCATGTCATGTTCATTGAAGTCCGTATGTACTCTAGATAAGTCCTTCTTTCCTCTCCCCAAAAGTAATACCTCTCATTTAAATTCATTGTCCTGTCCATTATTTATTTTTCTTTGAATCCCTTTCGGTCTAACTCTATTTCGGAACTGATACAAAGAAGGGATGGCAAGACTGATTTACAGGGCTTTCGTTTGACACGAGCTAATGTGCAAAAAGGCACCCAGCCGCGTCAGGGGCATCAAGTCGACCCGGACTAGCCATGGCAGCCGATGCTTCGAACTCAAAATTCTTGGAAGGAGAAAATCAAATTGAAGCGCCTATAAAGGCAATTGAAGTTGAAAAGGTTGAGTCCCACGTGGCTAACCGTCTCGGCAAAAAGTTGGAAACGCCAAGGTACCCCAAACGCTATAAAATTGAAGTTGGAAGAAAGAAGCCAGAAAAGAAAGGCCTACAAAGGCAAAACAAAGCTGAAAGAGGTTAAGTCCCACGCGACTAGCCGTTGCAGCAAAGTTTGAGGAGCCAAAAGTTCCCCAATGTTCCAAAGAAAAGAAAAGAAAAGAAAAATGAAAGAAAAAAAAGAAAGAAAAAGAAAAAAAGAAAAGGAAGTCAGAAAGGAAACGCCTACGAAGGCAAAATAAAGTCGAAAAGGTTGAGTTCCACTAGCCAACCGTCAGGGAAAATCTAGAAAAAACCAGAGGTTCTCAGGGCCTGAAATGAAATTGGTCCCCAGGAAACAAGCAGTTGCAATTGAGATCTTCATCAAAGAAGCTGGGCCGATATCTAGTGATTAAAACAATCAAGGCCACAAAACCAACCACCATTTCAAACTAACAATTATTCTTTATTTGAAAATTTGAAACAGGTGCAATCCAAATCAAACGTGCAAGAAGCAGGTGCAACCAAAAAGGAAAAAGAAATGCGCAAGTGCAAGAAATAGCTTTGCAGCAACAATCCATAAAAAGGAAAGTCCCCTCCAAGTTTTCTCGCATTTACTCATTCCGTGAAATAAAAAAAGGGAAATTAAAATGAAAAAAAAAGATAAGAAGAAAATTCAAAAAAGAGGTAGCTTAGGACCCCAATCTCTACTTTTACGCTTTTCCAACATAGGGCTCCAATCCCTAGATGAGATTTTAGACATAGGGCCTCCATTCCCTAGTCGCCTTTTTTTACCAACTTAGGGCTCCAATCCCTAGTTGAGATTTTAGACATAGGGCCTCCATTCCCTAGTCGCCTTTTATGCCAACATAGGGATCCAATCCCTAGTTGAGATTTTTAGACATAGGGCCTCCATTCCCTAGTCGCCTTTTGCCAACATAAGGCCTCCATTCCCTAGTTGAGATTTTTTTAGACATAGGGCCTTCATTCCCTAGTCGCCTTTTGCCAACATAGGGCCTCCATTCCCTAGTTCAGATTTTTTTGACATAGGGCCTCCATTCCCTAGTCGCCTTTTGCCAACATAGGGTCTCCATTCCCTAGTTGAGATTTTTTTAGACACAAGGCCTCCATTCCCTGGTCGCCTTTTGCCAACACAGGGCCTCCATTCCCTAGTTGAGATTTTTAGACATAGGGCCTCCATTCCCTAGTCGCCTTTTGCCAACATAGGGCCTCCATTCCCTAGTTGAGATTTTTTAGACATAGGGCCTCCATTCCCTAGTCGCCTTTTGCCAACATAGGGCCTCCATTCCCTAGTTGAGATTTTTAGACATAGGGCCTCCATTCCCTAGTCGCCTTTTGCCAACATAGGGCCTCCATTCCCTAGTTGAGAATTTTATACATAGGGCCTCCATTCCCTAGTCGCCTTTTCCCAACATAGGGCCTTCATTCTATAGTTGAGATTTTTGAAATAGGGCCTCCATTCCCTAGTCGCCTTTTGCCAACATAGGGCCTCCATTCCCTACTTGAGATTTTTTTTAGACATAGGGCCTCCATTCCCTAGTCGCCTTTTGCCAACATTGGGCCTCCATTCCCTAGTTGAGATTTTTTTAGACATAGGGCCTCCATTCCTTAGTCGCCTTTTGCCAACATAGGGGCTCCATTCCCTAGTTGAAACTTTTTAGACATAAAGCCTCCATTCCCTAGTTGCCTTTTGCCAACGTAGGGCCTCCATTCCCTAGTCGCCTTTTTCCAACATAGGTCCTTCGTTCCCTAGTCGCCGTTTGCCAACATAGGGCCTCCATTCCCTAGTTGAGAATTTTTAGACATAGGGCCTCCATTCCCTAGTCGCCTTTTGCCAACATAGGGCCTCCATTTCCTAGTTGAGATTTTTAGACATAGGGCCTCCATTCCCTAGTCGCCTTTTGCCAACATAGGGCCTCCATTCCCTAGTTGAGATTTTTTAGACATAGGGCCTCCATTCCCTAGTCGCCATTTGCCAACATAGGGCCTCCATTCCCTAGTTGAAATTGTTTAGACATAGGGCCTCCATTCCCTAGTCGCCTGTTGCCAACATAGGACCTCCATTCCCTAGTTGAGATTTTTTTAGACATAGGGCCTCCATTCCCTAGTCGCCTTTTGCCAACATAGGGCCTCCATTCCGTAGTTGAGATTTTTTAGACATAGGGCCTCCATTCCCTAGTCACCTTTTGCCAACATAGGGCCTCCATTCCCTAGTTGAGATTTTTTTAGACATAGGGCCTCCATTCCCTAGTCTCCTTTTGCCAACATAGGGCCTCCATTCCCTAGAGATTTTTAGACATAGAGCCTTCATTCCCTAGTCGCCTTTTGCCAACATATGGCCTCTATTCCCTAGTTGAGATTTTTAGACATAGGGCCTCCATTCCCTAGTCGCCTTTTGCCAACATAGGGCCTCCAATTCCCTAGTTGAGATTTTTTATAACATAGGGCTCATTCCCTAGTCGCCTTTTGCCAACATAGGGCCTCCATTCCCTAGTTGAGATTTTTAGACATAGGGCCTCCATTCCCTAGTCGCCTTTTGCCAACGTAGGGCCTCCATTCCCTAGTTGAGATTTTAGACATAGGGCCTCCATTCCCTAGTCGCTTTTCCTTTTAAAGACACACAATCCTTTTTTTATCGCTTTCAAAGAAAAAAAACATTCAGATCCTAGTTACAAATAACTCACCGAAATTTTCCTAGTGAAAACCTGGGGCAGAAAAATTTCGTTCGTTTTGTTTGTTTTGGTGTTTGAGCAGGTTTGACCTCGAGGCACACGGTTCGAGATGACCAAAAGAATGAGTCTCAATCAAAAATAAAGAAAAGAAGAGAAAATAACAAAAAGAAGTGAACTCAAGAGTGTTTTAAGCGGAGAAAGACGTGGACTGCCAAAGATATGATTGAAACACAGGCCTTGCATGTCCCGCCTTGATCCAAAGCTGAAGAATGAACAGTGGTTTACAGCTGACAGAGCATCAAGATTCGGATCAGGGTCTGCAGCAAGAACTATCCAAGACTCAAGATCAAGCTTCAAGAGATTTATAGATAGGAATCTTGTAACTCGTAGCTGATAGGTTAGCTAGTTTAGCTTTTTATTTTTCATTTTTGGTGTAATAAGGAGTTCAGTAAGCAGTAGCGGCAACAGCACAGTGAAATCAAAGCTTCCTGGTAGTCCCAGCTACCGAAACTTCCAGAACTACACTGACATGATTCCTTTTATAGCCAGGATATGTAGGCAACCTCTGAAGCAAGGTTCGGTCAGGCTCTTTTCAAAAATGCTTCTCGTGGAGTTTCAAACAGGCAAAAATCTCTCATAATTGCTCATTTTATCTTTGCCCAAAAATCCTTCGTGTCTCCGAGCAAAGAGGGGCAACTGTGAGCACGTGATTTTTGTCTCACATGAATTACACCTACAGAATTCCAAAGAGTTAGATTTTTTCTTTTAATTATTTGTTATTTTAGAATTATTGTAGAATTTTTCTGATTATTTGCATTTTTGTGTGCATGTTTAATTTTATTTAATTCATGAAAATACAAAAAATACATTGCGTTTGCATGTAGGATTTAATTTTACATTTTAGATTAATTAGTAGATTAGTTGTTTCATAAAAATAGAAAAAAAATCACAAAAATAGTTCATTTTGCATTTTTAACTCTTTAATTTTCGAATTGTTATAATTTTCTCTTAATTTAGGACTTAATTAATTTTTATAATTACTATGAAGAGCAATTAGTTTATTTTGGTAGATTAATTTAGTTTTTAGAATTAATTAGGTTTTATTTTAATTTGAAAAGAAAAAGGAAATTTGAAATTGAAAGAAAAAGAAAAAAAAGAAATAAAAGATCTGATTGTTTGGGCTGTTTAATTGAATTTTCCCCAGGCCCAAACATTTCTCCCCTACATCCCGCTGGATCCGACCCAAAACCCATGCCTTTACCCGGTCCAAGTCCCCACTATGATCAAACGACGCCGTTTTTAAGGTCTGTTATCCCAGCCATTGATTTTCACTCATCAAACGACTGGGAACTGGTTTGTATCGGTGTATTTAAATGTCCTAAACAACCTTACCCTCCCCCCCCAATCTCCATCTGCTTCATTTCACCTTGCACAGATTTGGAACCCAAACCCTAAAGCCGCCGCCCTGAGACTCTTCACCGTCTCCGGTGGCGGCACAACTCCAATCCACTTCAAAACCACACCCTAGAATCCTCTTCTCCCCCTCATCCCAAATCCCAACCCGTTGGCGCTCGAATCATAGTCGAGCTCTTCGAATCTTAGATCGAAGATCGGAGTGCCTTGAACCCTAATCTCTCCAAACATCTTCAGAATGTTACCACACAACCATCCTCACCCTTCCTTACTAAAGCTGTCATTAATTCTAGAAAAAAAGCACTCTCAAATCCATTGAATTTCGAATTAGAAAAACCCTAGTTCTTTTAGTTCAAAACTCTTTGGCTCCCGGAGTTCAATACGAATCGAGATTCGTGTTAGCCAAGCTTTCTCGTTGGAAGCCTTGGCTAATATAAATTTTTGTTCGATTTTGAGAGGGTTAGCTATTTTGGCTGGCTCCTGTTCCCTCACCTTTTGGGTCATTCGTTTAGATTCCATTGCTTCCCAAGCTTTGTTCGGTTAGTTGTCACCCTCTTTTCCTTCTTTGGTTTTCTTTTGTTTTATTTATTTGTTTATGATGATTCGTCTTTCTTCTTTAGTTATTAGTTGGTCTGTTGCATGTTTAGATTTAGGTCATATTAGTGATTATCATCATATTAGTGTAATTAACATTTTCTTCAGTATTTTTGATTTCATGTTTGCCTGTTGTTTCACTTGCATCTCTTCTTTTGTTTTGCTCCGTTTGTTTTTTCTTTTGATGCCGGAATGGCAGAATTTTTGGGCTTACCTATTTGCTGCCTGTGGTCTTTTGGATCATGATTTGGGCTTCAGGGGTTCAGGAGCCCAAAGGCCATAGAACCTGCTAATGCAGTAGCCCAAAGACCTTGGGTCAATTTGACCCGTTTGGTTCCAGGGGTAATTTTCAGGGGTTTAAGGGGTAGCTTGGGGAACTTAGGTAAGGGAATCTTTAGTAACTGATTTGGGAAGCTTCCTGGAAGGTGGGATTGGGTCTGATTCTCAAAAACTGATTTTAAATTAAGGGTACATTAGCAAAAACGAAAATTCCAAAAGGATTAAAGAGCAAAACTGAATTCATTTTCTGCTGCCCTAAGGCTTGCCTATAAAGGCATAGTTTCTTCACTAGCAAGTGAGATTTTTAGAGAAATCCAGAGACTAATAAACACTGAAAAGCTTTCAAAACGGCTGAGCTAAAAAGAACTCCAAAACTTTGGCATTTTTGGTAGAAATTGATCTAGTTCTGCAATTAGTCTTTCAATTCTGAAACCTTTAAAGGATTTCTAGCTTATTTTGGATTCAAAGATGGTTTAAAGGCTGTTGTGCACTGTTCCATTGCTGTTGAAATACTGCTGCTGTTGACTGAACTTTTCATTTTGCTAATCTTTAAGCACGCCTTCTTCTTCTGTTTTTGATTGCTTTATCCAGGTATTCACTACACTCCATTAATGTATGAAATGGAAGAACATGAAGTTTGTTTGATTGAGCTGAAAAATCTGTGACATATCAGTTGGTTAAATGCTATTTTGCACTCCTGAAACTAGCTGATTTATGCAGTTTTAGTTTAGTTCCTATTCTGTGTACATTTGATCAATTTTGTTGCTAAGTTTTGAAAGCTTTAGGTAGATACTCTAGTTTGGCTGATTGGTTTGTAAAAGACTGAAATATTGTTTAAGTATGTGGACTGTTGGTTCTTCTTTTTATTTAAGTGTGAAGAAGTCAATTTAGAAATCTCGTTTGCTTTGATGATTGATGCATGGGATTTGAGTGAGAATTTCCTGTTGAATCCATGTTATCAAACATATACATATGTTTTGAGATCCTCTCGAGTATTCTGATAAAAATTGAAGTAGGAGTTGGTTGTGTTTGATAGTTAGACCAATTGTGTGAATGGTAATGATACTCAATGGTAGATTCATTAAGTGTTTTAATTTCAGTGATGATTAGTTATAGTTCTGACTTTAAGATGCAGAGGATCTGTTGTTATTTGAGCACGAAATGTTCTATTTTGGTAATATAGGAAAATCGCTTATTTGGTTTTTTTGTTGAAATAAATCTCACACTAGGAATTGTATCTTCATTTCTAGAATATATGTTGACATTAAAATGTGCTTTGCATCTGTTCAAGGATTATCAGTATTTGTTCAAACTCCAGATTTTCTTGAATAATGTAATTTGCCTCAAATATTAGTGCTGAATCATGAAACTGGGCTGCCTTCTTTGGCCCAGTTGTGCCAAGTTTCTCCCTCAGCGATGGGATTCTCTATCTGGGCTTCACGTTGAGCCCAGTTGTTTCTCGTGCTGGTCATATAGTAATTGGCAATTGGCCATTGGGCCTATAGCCAGCCTGGGCCCTTTCAACAAATCAAACAGCCTGGGCCCCTTACTGGTTCATTGGTTATTAAAGTTTAGTTTAGACATTTGCTTTTGAAATAAATTAGAAATTCCCCTTAGTCTCTCAATCCTTTAACTAGGCCATTAATTAGTTCAGGTGTGCCATATTAAATAACATTAATAGTTTATGGCCCTCATAATTTTTAATAAGAAATCATTTGAACAATTAGAACCGAGGTGTGCCATTAGTTAAATTTTCCATGGCCCTCGCAAACTTGAAAAATGCGTAGTTTCTTTAGGCGCGTAATTTAAATTAATTTTCTTAAACTCGGGTGTGCATTTCATGTGACCCAAATCCAAATCTCAACAACGTTAAATAGAATGTGTCGTGGACTGCGGGTGCATTTCATGTGGCGTGGTTCAAGACGTGTTTTAGATAATTTTGAATCTTCCTAAAAATAATTTAAAAGCGGCTAATAAGTTAAAATATGTACCATAGGCTAAAACATGTATTTAACTCGGATAATAGGCCAATTATGATAGTTTAAGAGACCGTGCTAGAACCACGGAATCCGGGGGTGCCTAACACCTTCCCTCGGGTTAACAGAATTCCTTATTAAGAATTTCTGGTTCGCAGACTTCAAAAGGAAAGTCGAATTTCCTCGATTTGGGATTTTTTAATTAAACAGGTGACTTGGGACACCAAAACAAACCATTCCAAGTGGCGAATCTGAAAAAATCAATCCATTTCGAATAATGTCACTTAAAGTGGAAAAACTCCCTTATATACTCCCTCGGGTGTGTAAAAAGGAGGTGTGACAATGCCTGCTCTACCTTTTCCCTAGAAGCTCTATAGAGAAAAGCTGGACAAGCAGTTTGAGAGGTTCCTAGATATGCTGAGACAGGTTAATGTAAATCTGCCATTCCTGGAAGTTCTCTCACAAATGCCAGCTTATGCTAAGTTCTTGAAGGAGATCCTGACAAAGAAGAGAAAGATAGAAAAGACATCGGTAGTGAAGCTCACAGAGCATTGCAGTGCAATATTGCAGAATAAACTCCTACAAAAGTGTGGAGATCTAGGGAGTTTTACTATACCTTGCTCTTTAGGCTCTATTAATTTTAATAAATCTTTATGTGATTCTGGGGCCTCAATTAATTTAATGCCATTGTCTATTTACAGGAAACTGGAGAAAGGGATTGGAGAGATAAGGTCGGTTGCCAATATCTTTGCAGTTGGCAGACCAAACAACTATAACACCCGAGGGGATAGTAAAAGATGTTATGGTATAGGTGGATAAGTTCGTATTTCCTGTAGATTTCATAGTGGTGAGTATGAAGGAGAACAAGGAGGTCCCCCTCATCCTAGGAAGATCATTTTTAGCAACGGGTAGAGCTATACTGGATATACATGATAGAAAACTCATGCTTAGAGTGGGTGAAGAGACTATGACTTTTGAGATGAATGTAGCAACTGGAGTGAAAAAGGAGAAGCCAGCTGCAAGTGTTGAGTGGAAGGTGAAGGGCGTGAAAGAGAAGGCTGCTGTTATTGAGAGAGATAAATGTGGGGTGTACACCAAGAAGGCTGAGAAGAAGCTGTCTGCATGGATGTGTGCACAAGTTCGGGCGTCTGGAATAGAGCCCGACTTTGATTCAGAACCCGACTAGAGATTCAAGGAAGTTTCCTCTACCTTATGCTTTTTAATTGTGTATCATGGGGACATGCCACAACTTAAAGTGTGGGGTAGGGGATAATTGTATGTTGTATGTGTATTAGTCTTA
Organism: Nicotiana attenuata; assembly: GCF_001879085.1. Classification (NCBI taxonomy): domain Eukaryota; kingdom Viridiplantae; phylum Streptophyta; class Magnoliopsida; order Solanales; family Solanaceae; genus Nicotiana; species Nicotiana attenuata. Next base: position 327,413 of record NW_017670571.1, on the reverse strand, counting down.
GTTTTTGCTTTAGTTAGCTTGATTGTTTTTTGCTTTTATTTGTTTGAGTAGTAGAAAAATTAAAAAAAAACATAAAAATTTTAAAATTTTCGATTTTTCCCGACGACGGATATCATTTGACAGGTTTCTTGAGGGATTTAACTTGAAAGAAAAAAGACAAAAAGATTTTCTTTTGTAGGTAGTGTAATAATTCCCCCTTGGTTTTTCTTTGTGCCGCAGTTCTTTTTCAAGGGTTTTGTTTGAGCCGGGTGTAGTTAGTTTTTATTTTGTTAGGTGTAGGAAACCTTGTGCTATGATTTTAATGGGAAGCAATATCTCTTGACTTTGTTATTCCTTGAGAATAGTAAGTGCTTTAGTTGTGACGCTTAGGCTCAGTTTTTTACTCTTGTATAAGTACCTTAAATTGTATGATCTTAACGTTGCTTAACTACTTTGACTAGAGTGTCTTGATAGTCCGATCTTGAGTGAGTTATGTGTCATGTGAGTGTGAAGTTTTGTATTAATTCTGTGCATTACATTTGATGTCTAGAACTTGCCCCGTGTGTTTGCAAAGCGAAATAGTAGTTTAGTCAGTCTTGGAAGTGACATAGGCATTTCTTTATTGAACCAGATATATGTGTTTTACCCACCTAATTGTTATGTATCTTAGTTAACCCCTTTGAACCTATAATCTTATTTTTTTGGTGACAACATTACAAGCCTTACCTAATTGTTTGAATTGACAATCTATTTGAACCATTTAACTCTCGTGAGCACTTGAAATTGTATGAACTTTATAAAAGTTGAAGTGTGGGGTGGTTGGTTTGGCTTTTGAGTGGAACTAATGAAATAAGGAGAAAGATGCACATTTTAAAAATAAAAAAAAGTAAGAGCCACTTAAATTGAACAACAAAAGAAAAAATAGTTGTATTGTTGTGAACGAGATTCATTGATAAGTGGTAACTCTTGATGTAATGGTGCTTAAATAATTTGGGGAGTTAATGCATGTTGATGTCAAGGTGGAGTATGGTTTGACATAAGTGTGGGGTTTTGAATGTTAAAGTGTATGTATTAAAGTGCTTAGGGAGGTGTAGTCACTCTAATATCTAAATGTATCCTACCCGTCCCGTAGCCTACATTACAACCAGTTAAAAGTCCTACTTGATCCTTGACTGAATGAGCTTCATTAATAGAGTAGTACACTACGGGCAAGCCTATGGTGCATCTTTTGTGGCATATGAATGCCGTTTCTGAGAGTGCATGAATTCTTTCTATCTTGAGTTCCTAATTGTTCTTGAATTTTATTGTTTGTGGAACTACTCTCTTTTGTTGTGTGAGGGCACTTGATTCATGAAGGAAAGGCAATTCTTGATCTCTATGTTAGAGTAAGTGAGTAAGTGTGAATAATGCGTGGTTCTTGTGAGTCAATTCATGAGGTGAAGATGTTACACTCTTGTGCTTAGTCTATTTTAAATATTCTTGGTGTGATGAGTTAGGAGAGTTGCTTAGTAAGGTTGTGTCTATATAAAGTGTGGTTTGATTGCTCGAGGACGAGCAATGGTTTAAGTGTGAAGTATTGATGGTAGGCTATAATCTCATGTTTTAGTCGCTTATCGCACTCCAATTTAATGCACTTTAGTTGAGTTTGAGCTTTAATAGCTAGTGTTTTGCACTAATTGTGTGTTATGCCATGTAGGAGTGATTTCAAGCTATGTAGATATTATGGAATGAATTCAAGTGATTTGGAGCTTTGAAGTTTGAGTAAAAGCCCAAGGAATTAAGCTGGGATCGTGTTCGAGGATCAACGGATGATAGTTAAGAAAAAACGAAGAATCAAGCAGGCATACTGGGCACTGTCTAGTAAAATACACATAACTTTTTGCTCAGAACTCCGTTTGGGCTCCACAATATATTGTTGGAAATCTAATTCAAAGGCTACAACTTTCATGGTTTACGTTTGTTCAAATTCCCAACAGAACAGGATGAAAAGTGCGCGGCCGCGCATATTGGGCAGAACATTGTGAAAAGTGCGCGGTCAAGTGCGCGGGCACACTTCCAGGTGTGCGGTCGTGCACGTCCTGTAGGGGAAAATTGTCTTTTTCACATAGGAGAAGGTGTAATTGTTTGGTCCTGACCCTACTTGGTATATAAATGGAAAAACAGTATTTTGAAGACTTTTGACATAATTTAGACCTAAGGAAGCTAAGGAGAAGAGGGAGAAGCAAGAGCACAAGGATTTCACCATTCATCCTCACTCAAGACAAGGGTTTGGATGTTGGCGAAATACATGGCCCCTTTAAGATATCCTCAACTATCAGCCAGACACCTCAATTGAGTCCATTTCAGTTAGATACTTCAAGTGGCTATCAAGTGTATCAAGAAAATACCCGACCTAATCAGCCCACATCGCGTGTGATACACATTCAAAAATAATTTTAAGAACCAATTAGTATTTGACACGTGGCTAAACAATTAAAAATAAAATTAATAAAAAATCAAAAAACCTAATAAACTAGTAAATTACAAACATCCACCACCAGTACTTTATTTCTTTCTTCTCTCATAACTATCCCACCCTCCAATCTTCTTCTCCGATGACTCCTCTCCCCTTCTTCATCGCTTCCCCTTTTTTCTTCTTCAACTCTTCTTCCCCACCTACCACATATAACAAAATACACAATATCTTAGTCTACAAGATAACTTAATTACATAATTATTTGTCTTACTGGTAGGTTGAATCAGGTTTTCACATAATTTTGACAGTGCTTCTTTTAAGTGCCCATTATGGATAACATCATTGTGCTTCATTTCTTACTATGCCGCCGCCGATGACACCAAGAAGAACAAGTGGAGCATCGCTACCAGTTCCTAAAAGACAATTTAATTGGACCATAAAAAATTTCAAACTGTAGCCTCAAAAGGGAATTGGAGAAGGTCGATTGCCGAAAATGGGATTGAATTATTATGCATGATTAGTGACATTGTTATAGAGTGGTGGCTGTTATTAATTTTTTTTTCAAGATTCAAGGAGAAGAGGTGAATCAATGGCGGAAGGTGGAGCGGTGAAAGAGCTACAGATATTCCCGTGTTTAGGTCAAGAAACTTGGTGATGGAGATGAATTGGTTTGGGAGTAAACTGGAATTAAATTGGGAAAAATTAAGAAGGTAGTGGAATCCATATTAAAAATAAAGTCGGTGAAGAAATTGGAATTAACGTGAGGAAAAATAAAAAATCATGGTGGGACCCACATAAAAATTAAGTTTAATCTAAAAGAATAAGGAGAACACAAAAACACAATAAGCTCACGCGCTCAAATTTAGGTGAAACACACTTGATTTGCCATGTCATGCTAAGGTATCTACTCGGCACACATTTACCAAGTAGAGGTGTGTAACTGAAAATGGACTCAGTTGAAGTGTCTGGCTGGTAGTTGAGGACAACTTAAAGAGGCTATTTATGTATTTCGCCTTGGATGTTTTATGTTTTCCTTTAACTTAAACTTAATTGTGATAAATTTCTCCATATCCATGGAGTAATTCTTCTTTAGGGTTTGATGGATTTGGTGTATTGATACTTGTTTGTGGATAATTAACTCTAGTTTTTATGTATTGAATCGTTTTAGATGTTTTAATCATTTCTTCTATATTCACTAGTTCATGTTATCGAGAGAGGCATAACTTGTGATATTGTTGCTTTATATTTTTTTGGTTGAAGTCCTTAATTCTTCTTAGTAATTGAAATAGGCAGTTGAATTGTTGATTGAGCCTAGTTAGGAGAATAATCGAGAGAGGTTCTCCTAAAGACCAATCCACTACGAATTCTTGCATATCTTCACATGCTTAAAATTGGTTTATCAGTGAAGTTTTGACTTAATCGAGAGAGGAGTTTCTACTAAACAAGAAACTAATAACCAAGTGAATTCGAGGGACTCACTTGAACATTAGAAGTGAATTATCTAGAGTTAAATCCCAATTGACCCTATTTCTCCCAATTGATATCTTCCTTTGCCTACTACTTGTGTTGTTTGTCATTAGTCAATAGTTTAGACTTTTAGTAAATTTTATTTTTAAATCATACAACTCTAAAGTGTTGATCATCTTGGATAGCAATTAAAACTAGAAGCTACAAAAACACTATTTAAATCCAATCCCTATGGATATGATATTTTCTATACTATATTCGACTAGCGAGCATATTTTAGTGTGTGTTTCAAGCTCGTCAGCCTCCCTAGATGGGGCATACGAACTAGACTCAGAGAGGCTTCTACCTCTCCCCCCACCTTCAGTGGTCCTCTTTGTGATTGCTTTCTGCACACTTGGGTGCAAGGCACCTCTGCCCCTGCCCCTTGAAGAGTCGCCTCTTCCCTTTGTAGATTCACCTCAACCTTGTGATCGTACCATTGTCTGTATATGCACAAAGAAACTTGTCCGTTGAAATTCATGCTGCAAACAGTTAAGAATCATAAAAGATTGTGAGGATATCATAGGAGAAGTGAGGTATCAATATCACAACATGCAGTAGAAAAAGGCAAAGTGCTGTCCACACATTTTGAAGTGCGGTCCACAAAATGGAAGTGCGAAACACATAATTCCACATGCGGTCCTAATTTAGCATAGTTGTGCTGGGTATTCAAGTGCTTCCTCTCTGATTGTCAGTGTGGAGGCCTTCTGCGGCCGCAAAATTCAACTGTGGTCCGCACAATTAATTTTGCAATCCGCACTTTAGATGCTCAGAGAGAAAGTCTCTGATTATCAGTGCGAACCAAATATGCAACCTCACAACAAAATCTGCATTCCGCACAATTAAAGTGCGAGCGTACAAACAGAATTTGAACCAGTTACCCTAAACAACAATTGCGGACTGCACATGAAACATGTGCGGTCCGCACAGTCAAGAACAAAAATGGGACATGTCTATTTACCTAGATTATGCAAAAAAATTCGTTCAATTCTACTTGGCAACATGGTATGGACATGAAAATAAGTTAACCCAGCCCAATCTAAACATGTCTTTTCAATTTTCCAGTACTAAACTATCCCCCATGGATACATTCAAGGGATGTAATAATATATGGCCTAAAAAGAAGTTTAAAAGGAAAAATAAATTCAAAAATAAAAAGTAAGAATCATGAACTGAAGCATACCAGATAGTGTAAGTGTGCTAAAATCCAAGTCAGTGCAAATGGCTGTGTGTGATTGACAGTGCAAATTCCTCAGGCAAGTTCTCAGAGTAACAATGAAAGTAAAAGAGTGAAAAATGTAAAATGTAAAATGGGAGGCTACTGTTCTATTTACACTTAGAGGAAATTTAGGGTTAGAGAGGTGATTGCGGCCTAATAATTTCAAGTGCAGGCCGCACTGTGTTACATGGCCTTTCACTGGAAAAAAAAATTGTGTTGCCCGCACATTTTTCCTGATAGTAATACATACAACCACTCTCTGATGTTGTGCATTTGCGACCGCAAAATTTTATGAAAGTACGCACTATTGCTCCGCACTGATAGGAGAAAAGTTCAGAGGTCCTTCCGTTTGGCACCTAAGATCAACTCTTGCAAGTGTGGTCCGCAGATGAAATTTGCGGCCGCACAAGAGCTTCTGTGGCAGCATTTCTTTTTTGCGGCCGCACAAAGAAACTGTGCGATCCAAATTTCTGGCCTTGTTGACACAACCTTATCTTCCATTTCACATCGAACACTTATCCCTGCAACACACTTCAAATAATGTTAAAAACAATAAATAACATCTAACTAAAAGAGAAAAACGAAAAGAACTTGGGTTGCCTAGAAGCGCCTTATTTAACATTGTGGCACGATGAAATGTCATAGCATCCTCAAGTGAAGTAAATAACCGTTGTTGCGCCGTGTTTTCTCGTGAAAGCGAATTTCTACGTGTGACAACTCTTTTAAATGGGTATTAAAAGAGAAGAGTCGCCACCTAACTATTTTAAAGGTGCGTTAGGGAACCTATTTACAAATAACTCTGTTTGACTAGTCAACATCACCAAAGATCGGGTAAGGGCTCAAATTACCTCAAAAAGAAGGTGTTAGGCACTCTTCGAGGTCCACAACTGTGGTTCCGAGCCGAAGTTTGAATTATGTTGATTAGAGAATTAAGCTAGGTGATCAAATAAGCAAAGAAAGATGTAGAAGTTGAAAAATCTATTATAACATAGGAATTAACTACATGGCTAATTGATACAAGTCTTAAAAATTCACAACGAGTACAATTGTGTTGATCCATGACTAATAAATGCAAACAAAAAGCGTATAAAGAAAGGGGGCCCTAAGTTTTTTAGCCTAAAGAATCACCTTGTGCAACCTAAATAATACTTTGAAACTCCCTTGAGCTAGGGGTTGCTCACATTATTCAACGGGCACAAACTATCATCTCCTGCTACCCAATTATTATGTTGAAGTAATTACTTAAAGGCGCTCTAATTTAATTCTAAACCGTAACCTATGCGTGCACTACCCGTTCCATGCCTATGGTCTAGGAGGATTTAGACCTACTATTAGGTGGTTCTAGACTTTACTTAGGTTGCTCAAAATGATAAAACTAGGTTCAAAACAAGTAGGACTGCACATAATAGCAATGAAAGGCTCAAGTTAATCTCCACACATAGGCACAAAAAGCACGCGATCAGATTACCGGTTAGACAGTTTTTAGACACATTAGGTAGTGAAAACAATCCTAGAACCCTTAATTACAAATGCTGATTTTATAGATGTGCGTCTTAGGAAGGTGATAGTATCCTATAGGCATGATTTTTAAAGCTGCATAATGAGGCAGTGAAGCAGCTTGAAAACCCAGAATAGCAGCGTCGATTTCACAAACGGTTTCTTATGCGAATGATAACATCATATAGGCAGGATTTCTAACAATTGACAATTAGACTTAGTTTATAATGCTTTATACCTATAAGCATGCCACTTACGTGAAGCAGTATAAAAGTAACAGAAAGCAGCTGATCGATTATTTAAAACCTTATAGTCATGATGTCTAGATTAGTGAAGGCGTGTATTATCGTATCCTATAGGCATGCTATCTAAAGCGTTGAGTGGTAGACATGGAACAAGTGTAGCAATATATTTTGACAAGTTGAGTGAAGTGTGTGTTATTCCTATAGGCATGATTTTTAATAGTGTGCAACACACTAAACGATATAACAAATAAGACATGTTGAACGAAATATCAAATAGAACACATAGACCCTATAGGCATGTTTTCTACCCTTTCATGCAAGCATTAGAATACCCCAGCCTCCTTTTTTTTTAATCTCCCCCATCGTTCGTTATTAAAGATTATTACCGGCCCAAAATAGGATAATAAAACAATTACAGAATCAATAGGGCGACTACATGCCCAAATACAGCAAATATAGAATACCTAGGGCTGCTTTTGGGCCTTCAACTAAGTGGGAACCTTAGGTGATGAACAAGACCTCACTCAAGGTGGCTATTAATATGCTTCAATTCTGAGTACCAAACTGGCCCAACAAACACACTAGGCTAGACATGCTTAAGAAAGCCACAATCAGGGTTAGAATTTAGACAGGTTCAGATGCTAGAAGAAGTATAGAGCCACGAGAATAACTTCAAAGGAAATAGCGATGCAAATAAAGATGACATAGTATCATATTGATTCACAAAGGTTTCAATGTCTTAGATATCCAGAGCATGAACACAAGCAAGAGGTAATGAAACTGTGAGAACTAAAGGTACTTACCAGTTACAAATTAATGAACAAGCAAATGAGAAGAACAATTTCCAGCAGTAATTCAATTAGCAGTAGCACAGAACAGCAGAATCCCCAAATCCCAGTGCATCAGAGTTCCCAAGGGTTTCGAATGAACCTCGGACAGTGCTCGCGCTGAGAAAGAACACAATCAAATTCGAATGCCCTTGGCCTTCAGCCGGCCGAGGTGCAAGTTTCAGAGAATAATGAGTGTGAATGAGGGATTTGGGGAAGGGTTTATATAGTGGTAGAAGTTGAACGGACAAACATATAAGACAACCAATTAAACACAAAATAAAGAAAGAAAATACACATGCAATCAATGATAGAAGTAGTAAAAGAAGAATCTGAACCCAAAACCTAGTTGGAATCGAATTCAGGGCGAATCATTCACAAGCCCCAATCACGACGGAATCAATGAAGATATACTAAATACAAGAGATATTTTTCTCTTCTCCAGTGTATAGAACCACAAACGCACCCAGAACCATAGAATAAAAATCAAATCTATGAGGATCGAACTTGCCATAAGTATAATGGTAGCGAAAGTTACCATAAATGAATGATAATAACAGAAAAGGTAAGTAGAATCCGTGTACGAATGCGTATGAGGAAGGGCGATTGGGATCTTTTAGGTCGGCTAGGGTTTGGCCTCTCAGGGAGAAAAGAGCAGGTGAGGGAGAATGTGGAGAGATAAAAGGTCTCTAGGGTTTGGTTACGGGGATATAAGGAGAATGGGGGGATTTACTATGGGTCGTTGATCATTTAAGATCAACGGCCAAGATCGAAATGAAACGGGGCGGGTCAAATGAATGGGTCTCTGATCGGTTCAAGTTATTTTGGTTTGGGCTCTGTGAGTTGGGCCAAGAATTTGGGGTGTTTGGGCCATTAATATGGTTCGAAAGTTTGCATAACTTGGGCTATATTTTAAATACAAGGAAGTAAGGGAAAATAATTTAATAAAATAGTTAAATAAAATATAAAAATGCTATTTATGAAACTTAATACTTTAAAATAATAGTTGAAGATTATAAAAAATGTAAAAATTATTTTGACCCCAAATAAGATGACAAATGCAATCAATTGTAAAGTATAAGCTATTATTATAAAATTGGGTAATTAGCATACAAAATGCAAATATAATTATATAAAATGAAGTAAAATATTACACAGCGTATATGTAGGTATAAACAAATAAATTCAGAGGATTAAGTCATGATAAAAATAATTTGAAGGAGTAATTAATAAATACTCGAGTAATTTAAATGCAAGAAAATCAATTTTAAAGCCTTAAAAGTTATGGAAAATTACAGAAAGTACTTATACGACTCTTGCAAATTGCTGATGGTGCAGGAATGATATTTTATAGCATATATAATATTTGAAAAAATATGAGGGCAAAATTAGGTATCAACAGCGACCCCTCTTTACCCTGGAAGGATGAAAGAGTTGTCGGGTAAAGAAAATGATGACCAATTTTGTCCGAGATGAGTAGGGAATGATGCATTTTGAGAAATGGGGGCCGAACCCTGATTCTTGAGTTGCCTACATATTCCTGGTGTTACGGGAATCAGGCTGTGTGTAGTTCTGGATCCAAGGGCGAACGAAACCGATGGAGTTGCTATCAAAGTGGTTTCGAAAAAAGATCTTTTGGATGCAATAGTGTTGTGCGTAACGGATGATTTCATGTGGAGCTGTGAATGCAAATTTGAATGTTACAGATGTATAAGGCAAGTATTTGAGCGGTTTACGGGACAAAGAGTAATAAATTAAAAATTGCGTTTTCATTATGGTCTTACAGAACGACAAGCTGATCATCGGGTATGTTCGAGATGATCGAAAGATGTGAACATTGTGAATGGAAACTGGAGCGAGAATTGCTCCTGTTTGTAGAATGGTTGCCTCCCGAGTTACCTGCAAAACTTAAAATACGATGCACGCAAAAATACAGGATTATTTGCGAAAATTTAAACATGATGTAAATTCCCTTCAGACCATGAGAGTTGTCTTTGGACGATGAGGATGATGTCCTTAGACCATGACGTCTTGGGCTATGGAGCGTATGATAATGGATTTGCATGCCATGAAATGGTATCCTCGGGCCATGAGGATGGTGCCTTCGGACTATGACACCTTTGAATAATGATATGCAGCTTTGAGACTTCTTCAAGTCATGGAATGGTGTCTTCAGGCTATGAGGATGGTGCCTTCGGACTATGATGCCTTTGAATAATATGGCGATGTTTCATCCCATGAAATGCAGACATGTGGTGATGTCGATTGTTTGATAGAGGAAACAGGTAATGCTTAGTCATAAGGGAGAACGAGACAAGACAAGGCTTATTCTTGTATGAGATGAGGGCAGTGCTTAGCCCAATGCGAAGAAGGGAAGCAATGCTTAGTCTTATGTAGTGTAGTGGAGACAGTGTTTAGTCTCATACGAGGGGAGGCAACGCTTGGCCTTACGCAAAGAATGGAGACAGTGCTTAGTCTCATACTACGCTCAAATTACACTTTAACTAAACAGTGTAAGGCGGTCGGTGTCAAATATAATAACCCAACAAGGTTGGGGTCGAATCCCACAGGGAATAGGTGTGAAAAGGTTACTTGAGTAGTGTGAAACTTGACTTAAGTCGTAATTCTATTCCTTTAGCTTAACAAGAGAATGATGTAATTGTGATTTAATAAGATAACTAATTTTGTTATGAGAATGTGATTAATTTGATTAAGTAAACCAAGGTTGTGTCCCCGTCAATGAAATGTAATGCTATCAGTGTTAATATGATATATTTCTAATGTAAAGTCCTTTTTGATATGCAAATGGTTTCTAAATGACTACCCAATATTTTCCAATGGTTGGGCAGTATTTTCTATGATTTTTCCAAATATAAAAGAGTTGCAATTAAGAACAACCAATTTATGCCAAGTAGAACCCACTTATTCCTAAGTGATTCTATTAAACAAGGTTTAAAGTCTTGAGTTCTTGATATTCACTTCTACCAAACCCTAACCCACTTTTTCAAGTAAAGAAATAGTAAAATGGAATATGTTAATATTTGCAACCACCAACAATAAATTAAGTACAAGAGATGAATAAATATCAACCAACCATTATATATATATATTCAACGTCAAACACTCATTTACATTACACCCATTTAGGGTCCACAACCTTAGTATTTAAAACTAGCTACTCATACAAAAATACAAAAGCAACGCAATAAATAAAGACATAAAGCTTACAAAAGTGCAAGATTCTCTTCACAAGCTTCCAATTTAATGGAGTATTCAATGCCTTCAATGTTGTCCCTTTTTCGGACATAATGACCCACAAAAACCCTAGTTATTCTCTTTATAGTGGACTAAAAATAGTGGTCAAAGTTGGACAAAATTTCCCTTGCAGAGACCTTCTGCGATCGAATAATGGTTGCAGACCATGTATGTGGTCCGCATAATCAGAAATTGCATCGCATACTTATAGGTCTTGAAGCCCAGATCTTCGCCGCATTCCAATTATGCAGGCCACATATCTGTTATGCGACCGCATATTCGATCGCAGGATAGTTGCCCAACAGCTTCAGTTGGAATTTATGCGATCATTATGTGGTCCGCAGAAGCGTTATGCGACTGCATAATGGACCACATATTCTTCTCTTCAGTTGGCCAAAAGTTCTGGTTCACTTTGCGGAGGTTATGTGATCCGCATTTGACTTCTGCAGTCACATACTTGCAGCATTTCTGTCCTTTTGTTACTTTTTGACTTCTTTTCCATGTTCTTGGGTCCTCAAGTCTCATGCACTACAAAACATCAAAACTTGATAAGAATTAAATAAAATTACATTGAAAGACAAGATAAAATCTAAGTAATTTGTATCAAAAGTGCCGAAATTCCACGGCACATCAACACCCCCAACTTAAACTCTTGCAGGTCCTCAAGCAACTAAAACAAAATTATCCTATTCTATATTACTTCTATTTTCGATATGTCATAAAACAGTAATGACTGTAAATGGTTTTGACTAACAGCTAACAAGCATGCAACTTCTTTAATATACCCTTCCTGGAGGACAACTATCATTTAACCATTCAACTAATCAACTTGTGAACTTCGAGTCTCAACCAAATTGACAAAATGCTATTCACAGCTAAGTTGTATTCTACTTCAAGAACCTAACTTCTAATAAATTTTACAATTCATGCGTGCTCACAGCAAAGAAAATCCCCAACTCACACATATGTACAGGGGATGCAATCAAAATACTCTTTCACTCGGAATGAAAGCTACATGCTACAAGTATCAGTTCCATAAGCTTGCCCTTATTTTAACTTGTTGCTATCTCAGGAATGATTGACAGTAGATCACTAAGGACTTTTTACGGGTTGTAATGTAGGCCCCAGGACGGGTTGGATGAATATTTGGGAATGTAGTGGCTATACCCTCCTTAACTCTACATACATTTTGCTTCTTTACTACATAGCACTTATTGACCTCAAGTTACCGACATAGAACCACCTCAGAGTATTTCTTCAGTTTCCACACTACTCCGCTCTTTTCTCTTCAAAGTATTTACAATTACTTTTCTCTTGAATTTTGTTATATACACAACTTTGAGGTTGTGGTTTTTTTCTACACACAATCGTAAACCTTACCACTTTCCACTTTGTACCGGCACCCCCAACTTAGGCTTTTAGCCTCATTCTTACCCGTTCAAGGAGAGATGGGTTCAAAAAGAAGGAATTATTTCACAGAAAGGGGTAAAGGTTTGTAATGTGGCAGCCAATAAAAAGTTAAAGGCTCAACGGGGGTAACTAGGGTAATTTATGTACCAGGGAGGTCAATTTGGGCAAAACCGGCCAGTAGTCATAAAGAGAGCCTAAGATCATTTCAGCATTCTAATCATTAACCTGAGAGTTGCACTAAGAAACACACCGGGCAAGTTCTAGACATCACAAGTTAAGCATATGCATTATTTATACAAATCCTTACTCACTCCCAACGCATGAACTGTTCAACTCAACATAATTTCAGCCCTCAAGTGAATGCAAGGCAACTCAAAACTTTCATCTCAGGATATGTAAGATTCTAAATAAGCATAAAGTCAAAGAGCGAGCCTCAAGTTCACAAGAATGACTAACCAAAAGTATATATGGTACCATTTATTTACACAATCATCACATGCTTGAAGCTAGAATAATCAACACCAAATAAGTCAAAACATTTCATGCTACTGCCTTGGTTCTACTATTACACCCTTGGAAAAGAACCCGGCGAAGAAAAACCAAGAGGAATTCATTGCTAACTATGAAACTATACTACAAGAGTAAAGAGTTTATGTACAATGTTCACACGAAGCATGACTACCCCACCCCTAAGCAAAAATCATGCATTGTCCCTAATGCATAGAGAATGTAAAAATAAAGCTCAAGGACTTCCTGGGACGCACTAGGCACTCGGAGGAGCTGATGCATCTGGGGTAGCAGGGGGTCATCTGCTGGCACTGAAGCAGACTCTGGTGGAACCTCGGACTGGGTGGTGGCCTCCACGGCTGGAGTAGGAAGCTCCAACTGCTGTGAGGATGGAGCAGGAAGCTCCACTTGCTATGAGGCTGGAGCAGGAAGCTCCACCTACTGTGAGGCTGGGTCTGGGTCCTAGGAGCTGCTAGCCTCGCCTAGTGAAGGCTGAGTGGTCGAAGGAAGTGCCTTGGCGACCATATCTGCTAAAGAATGTGCAATTGATGTCTGCACAACTGCTTCCTCTTCATCTTGTGCAATTGTATAAGCAACCACTTGCTTACCCTTGTCCCGATGACCCTCAGTGTCCTCTACCAGTGCATCCTCATCTGTTTCCTCATCTTCTGAATCTCCCTCATCAGACTCCCCTTCCGTCTCTCCGGATCCCTCCTTCGAAGGAATGTCAATGTGTATAGGAGAAGCTGGAGCCTTTAAGGTCTCAACACTCTATGCCTCCGGAGCTGTCATCATGTTTGTGAAATCAAATTCCAAGCCCGGAATGGAAGTGCCAGCACCCTGCTCACCTTCCTTCGGGAGGAAGGGGGTCAAGTCAAACTCTAAATTCTACATCTTTTGCAGCTCTGATTTCAGTTAATCAACATCTTTTCTGAGCCGAGACATATCTCCAACCTCACCCCGCTCGACCTTCTCAGGACGCACTTCAAAGTGCTTTAGGCGACCCTCATAAGATTTATGCTGCTGTTGAAGAACACTCACTGAGGCTTGGATAGGGATCAATGCTTGTCGGATGAGGTTTGGGATTTCTTTTATCAGCCGGTCTATGATAGCATTGGCGTGCTGGACCAGTAGACCCAGCTTGGAGAGAGCTGGTAAAGGAACCTGTGGTTGTGCATTTGTATGCTGTAGAGTGGCTGTGGAGGTAGCTGGGGCTTGAGAGGTGTCAGGCAGTGTCAAGGCCTCTGGTGCTGCTGATTCTGATGGAGGAGGAATTTAAGTCTCTGGTTGATTTGCAATTTCCTTGTCTACTGCGTCAATGATCTGAGTGATGTCAATATCTTTGAGAGCTTTATCAAGTTTATCATGCTTTGGCATAGGAGGCACACCCACAACTTTGCATAAAGCAGTGATCAAGCATGGGAAGGGAAGTGATGTTTGTTTTTGGTTTGCTCTGATACCCAACACCCTGAATATAATCTCTCCCACATCAATCTTTATGCATGTCATGATGTACGCAATGAGGAGAGCCTTCTCAATGTTGATGTCAGTTTCATTCCTAGACGGCATCAGACGGGAGCAGACAAGACTGAGCCAATATCGACCCTCCTGTGTGAGATCCTGCTTGTAAATATTGTGTCGAGGATCAATCCAGGCGGGTGTCCCCTTTGCTATGACAGAGGCAATCCAGGCACGCTCGTTGTTCTGCTTGTGCATCGTACACACATCCAAGAAGTTTCTGAGATGTTGTGTCGGATCATCATCGGTGGAATTTCTAAAAAACCCCTCTGCCTTGAGCATTAGGATAAAACTGTGTTCCACCTTGAAAGTGGAAGCATCAACTCTTGGAGGTACAATAGCATTTGTATCCTCAATGTACTCTTCTATGTCCGCAAAAGTATTCTCTTCCTCCTCATATTCGGCCACGTCTTCCTATCAACACCAAGCAAAACAAGCAAAGTGTGATGGAATAGAATAAGACGTAAAGTAAAGCGCACACTAATTAGTAATTTCAAAACCGTATTCCCCGGCAACGGCGCCAAAATTTGATACGCTCAAATTACACTTTAATTAAATAGTGTAAGGCGGTCGGTGTCACATATAATAACCCAACAAGGTTGGGGTCGAATCCCACAGGGAATAGGCGTGAAAAGGTTACTCGAGTGGTGTGTTACTTGACTTAAGTTGTCATTCTATTCGGTTAATTGTAACAAGAGTATGGTATGATTTTGATTTGAAGAAATAACTAATTGTAATGTTGAGAATGTAATTAATTCGATTAAGAAAACCAAGCTTGTGTCCCCTTCAATGAAATGTAATGCTATCGGTGTTACTATGATATATTTTTAATGGAAGGTTCTTTAGATATGCAAATGATTTCTAAATGACTACCCAATATTTTCCAATAGTTGGGTAGTATTTCCTCATTATGATTTTTCCAAATATAAATGAGTTGCAATTAAGAACAATCAATATATACCAAATAAAACCCACTTATTCCTAAGCGATTCTATTAAACAAGCTTTAAAGCCTTGAGTCTTTGATATTTACTTCTTTCAAATTCTAACTCACTTTTCCAAGGAAAGAAAGAATTTAATGGCACTTGTTAATGTTTGCGACCACCAACAATAAATGAAGAATGAGAAGTAAATATATATCAACCAACCATTATATATATATTCAATGTTAAGCACCCATTAACATAACACCCATTTAGGGTCCCCAACCTTAGTATTTAAAGTTAGTTACCCATGCTAAAATACAAAAAGATGAGAATATTAAATGCCATAAAGCTTACAAAGTGCAAGATTCTTCACTCAAAAGCTTCCAAAAGAGAGGAATATTAAAGACTTGGAATGTAGCTCAAAGTAAGACCAAATGCCCCACAAAACCCCAATAAATCTATTCATAGTGAGTCAAAACTCGGGACCAAAATCAGACAAAAATACCCTTCCCAGTCACTTATGCGACCGTATATCTGTCGCATAACAGACATGCGGTCCGCATTCTATTCATGGCCATTGCATCTTCGAACCCTAGTTTCTAGGCATTCGCCGCATTCAAGTTCTGCGGTCCGCATTGTAGATATGCTATCGCATTTGTCATCGCATTTTCCACCTTCAGCAGCTTCCACAACGAGTTTGCGGTCCATTATGTGGCCCGCAAACCTGTTATGCGGTCGCATAATGGACCGCATTTCTTGCACTGGACATTGGCCAACAGACTGTTGGGGTCTGCTATTCCATTGAGCATTATGAGGTCTGCATGTTGGATTTGCGGTCCGCATTTCCATATCTGCGATCGCATTTTGCTCTTTTCTTGTCCTTTTGTGGCTTTTTGACTTCATTTCCATCCTCTTAGGTCCTTAAACCTCATATACAGCAAAAACATTAAAATTACATAAGTATAGAAGATAATTGCATTTAAAACAAGCTAAAATCTAAGCAATTTGTATTAAATGTGCCGAAATTCTTCGGCACATCAATTCTGGTAACTAAACTTCTGTTATTCTATCCTCTCACAGATGGTGAGGACACATGCTACCGGTTAGGACGGACGGCCACCAATACCACCAGTTGGGGCTGTGAGAGGCCGAGGTCGCGGTCGAGGCTGTAGTAGGGGCAGGGGTATAGGCCGCATAGCAGCTAGGGCAGCACCTGCAGATCCACCGGCCGCCCCAGTTCATGATCAGGTCCTAGTTGTGGATGCTCCAGCGGGACCAGCTCAGGCACCGGCTGTGCCTATTGTTATTCCGGGTCTTCAGGAGACCTTAGCTTATATTTTGACCGTGTGCACCAGTCTTGCTCAGGCGGTTGCTGTTTCTACTACAACAGTTACTTCCCTGGCCCGTGGAGGCACTCAGACTCCCGCCGCCTGTACACTCGAGCAGGTTGTTCAGGGGCTACAGACACCAGGGGCACCACAAGCCCAGCCGGTTGCACCTGCTCAGGATTATGTGGTACCAGTCATGGCTGATGATAAGCATCATAGATTGGAGAGGTTTGGTAGACTTCAGCCTCCGACTTTCAGTGGTACTGAGGGCGAGGATGCCCAGGGTTTCTTGGACAAGTGTCTGAGGATTTTTCGTATGGTGGGTATTCTGGAGACTAGTGGGGTCTCGTTTACTACCTTTTAGTTCTCTAGAGCTACCTTTACTTGGTGGGAGGCTTATGAGAGGTGTAGGCCTATTGGTGCAGCGCCCCTTACCCGGCAGCAGTTCTCTATTCTCTTTCTAGAGAAGTACGTGCCGCAGTCCTGCAGAGAGGAGCTACGCAGGCAGTTCGAGCACTTGCGTCAGGATGATATGATTGTGACGCAGTATGAGATGAGGTTCTCTGAGTTAGCCCGTCATGCTATCTGGTTGGTTCCCACAGACAGGGAGAGGATCAGGAGGTTCGTTGATGGCCTCTCATACCAGCTACGGATTCTTATGACTAGAGAGAAGGTATCCGGTGCTTCTTTTAAGGAGGTTATTGACATTGCTCGGGACATAGAGTCGATTCGCCGTCAGGAGCGAGTAGAGAGGGAGGCCAAGAGGCCTCGCGGATCTGGTAGTTTTGGGGGTGCTCCGCATGGGGTTCAGTTTCAGCACGGCAGAGGCCGTCCATTCAGACATGCTCAGTCAGCTAGCCCAGTTCACCGTGGGGCATCATCGGGCCATGGTTCTTACTGTTCTCATTAGGGCCATTCATCACTTAGTGCCCTCCCAGCCCAGCTTTCGTCCCGTGCTCCATCTGTTCAGGGATCCTCCATGCCAGGTTCTTCTACCAGCCATCCCGATGCTAGGGATTCCCTCCAGTTCCCGTCACCAGCATAGGGGTTTGTTATGAATATGGGGAGTTGGGGAATATGTGGAGGTAGTGCCCTCATCGTCATGGGGGTCCGCTTCAGTAGAGGAGTCAGCCATCGACTTCAGCACCAGTTACTTCACCACCCGCCCAATCAGCTAGGGGTGGAGGACAGTTAGCTAGGGGTCGCCCTAGAGGGGGAGGTCGGTCAGGTGGTGGTCAGGCCCGTTTCTATGCACTCCTTGCCAGACCAAATGCTATTGTTTCAGATGCTCTGATCATAGGTATTGTCTCAGTCTGCCACAGGGATGCCTCTGTATTGTTTGATCATGGTTCCACTTTTTCATATGTGTCATCATATTTTGCTCATAATTTGGATACGCCCTGCGAGTCTCTTGTTTCATCTGTTTGTGTATCTACTCCGGTGGGCGATACGATTGTTGTGGACTGCGTATACCGATCTTTTGTGGTGACTATTGGGGGTTTGGAGACCCGAGTTTTATTGCTTAGTATGGTTGATTTTGATGTGATATTGGGTATGGATTGGTTGTCTCCATGTCATGCTATTCTGGACTATCACGCTAAGACGATGACATTGGCTATGACGGGGGTGCCACGGATTGAGTGGAGAGGTTCGTCGGATTATGTTCCCAGTAGGGTGATTTCATTCTTGAAAGCCCAACGGATGGTTGGGAAGGGTTGTCTTTCTTATTTGGCCTTCGTGAAGGATGTTAGTGCAGAGACTCCTATCATTGATTCAGTTCCGGTGGTGAGGGATTTTCCGAATGTGTTTCCTGCAGACCTGTCGGACATGCCGCCAGACAAGGATATTGATTTCAGTATTGATTTGGTGTCGAGCACTCAGCCTATTTCTATTCCACCGTATCGTATGGCACCGGCGGAGTTAAAGGAATTGAAGGAGCAACTTTAGGAACTCCTTGATAAGGGGTTTATTTGGCCTAGTGTGTCGCCCTGGGTGCGCCTGTTCTATTTGTGAAGAAGAAGGATGACAAGATTAGAATGTGCATTGATTACAGGCAGTTGAACAAAGTCACTATCAAGAACAAGTATCTCATACCTCGTATTGATGATTTGTCTGACCAGCTTCAGGGAGCGAGGGTGTTCTCCAAGATTGATTTCTGGTCAGGGTATCACCAATTGAAGATCAACGACTCGGACATTCTTAAGACAGCTTTCAGGACCCGATATGGTCATTATGAGTTCCTTGTGATGTCTTTCGGGCTGACCAATGCCCCAGCAGCATTCATGCATTTGGTGAACAGCGTGTTTCGGCTTTATCTCGACTTGTTTGTTATTGTATTCATTGATGATATTCTGGTGTACTCGCGTAGTCAGGAGGAGCATGCTGAGCATTTGAGAGTTGTTTTGCAGCGGTTGTAGGAGGAGAAGCTTTATGCAAAGTTTTCTAAGTGTGAGTTTTTGCTCTGTTCAGTGGCGTTCTTGGGGCACGTTATGTCCAGTGAGGGTATTCAGGTTGATCCGAAGAAGATAGAGGCGGTCCAGAGTTGGCCCAGACCGTCCTCAGCTAGAGGGATTCATAGCTTTCTTGGGTTGGCGGGTTATTACCGTCGGTTCGTTCAGGGATTTTTAACTATTGCATCACCCTTGATCGAATTGACCTAAAAGGGTGCTCCTTTCAGGTGATCGGATGAGTGTGCGACGAGCTTTCAGAAGCTCAAGACTGCCTTGACCACAACTCCAGTGTTAGTTTTGCCATCAGCTTTAGGTTCTTATACGGTATATTGTGATGCTTCTCGGGTTGATATTGGGTGTGTGTTGATGCAGGAGGGTAGGGTGATTGCTTATGCTTCTCGTGTTGAAGACCCATGAGAAGAACTACACTATTCATGATTTGGAGTTGGCTTCCATTGTTCACGCGTTGAAGATTTGGAGGCATTATCTCTATAGTGTGTCTTGTGAGGTGTTTACTGATCATCGTATCCTCCAGCACTTGTTCAAACAGAAGGATCTCAATTTGAGGTAGGGGAGATGGTTAGAGCTGCTAAAGGACTATGATATTACTATCTTGTACCATTCGGGAAAGGCCAATATGGTGGCCGATGCCTTGAGTAGAAAGGTGGTGAGTATGGGCAGTCTGGCATATATCCCTGTTTGGGAGAGACCTCTTACGGTTGATGTTCAGGCTTTGGCCAATTGGTTGTGAGGTTGGATTTTTCGGAGCCCAGTCGGATCCAAGCTTGTGTGGTTTCCCGGTCTTCCTTGTTTGATCGCATCAGAGGCGCCAGTACGATGATCCTCATTTGCTTTTCCTCAAGGACAGGGTTCAGCACGGCGATGCAAGAGATGTGACTATTGGTGATGACGGGGTATTGAGGATGTAGGGCCGAATACGTGTGCGTAATGTAGATGGGCTTCGGGAGTTGATTCTAGAGGAGGCCCATAGCTCGGGGTATTCCATCCATCCGGATGTCGCGAAGATGTAACAGGATTTGAGACAACACTATTGGTGGAGGAGAAGGAAGAAAGATATAGTGAGGTTTGTGGCTCGGTGCCTGAATTGTCAGCAGGTGAAATATGAGCATCAAAGGCCGGGTGGCTTGCTTCAGCAGATAGATATTCCAGAGTGGAAGTAGGAGCGGATCACCATGGATTTCTTTGTTGGACTCCCATAGACTTTGAGGAAGTTCGATGCTATTTGGGTGATTGTGGATCGGCTGACCAATTCTGCGCACTTCATTCCTATGTGTACTACCTATTCTTCAGAGCGGTTAGCTGAGATTTATATTCAAGAGATTGTTCGCCTGCATGGCGTCTCGGTTTCCATCATTTCAGATGGAGGTACACCGTAGTTATAGAGGGTCGTGCAGCGAGAGTTGGGTACTCAGGTTGAGTTGAGCACAACTTTTCACCATCGGACGGACGGACAGTCCGAGTGCACTAATCAGATATTGGAGGACATGTTGCGCGCTTGTGTCATTGATTTTGGGGGTTCATGGGACCAGTTTCTACCGCTCGCAGAATTTCATAAAAACAGCTATCAGTCGAGTATTCATATGGATCCATATGAGGCTTTACATGGGAGGCGGTGTAGATCTTCAGTAGGTTGGTCTGAGCCGAGTGAAGCTAGGATTTTGGGTACAGACTTGGTTCAGGATGCTTTAGACAAGGTGAAAATTATTCAGGAACGGCTTCGTGCAGCGCAGTCAAGACTAAGGAGTTATGCTGATAGAAAGGTTCGAGATGTGTATTACATGGTTGAGGAGAAGGTTCTACTGAAGGTTTCACCCATGAAGGGTGTTATGAGATTTGGGAAGAAGGGCAAGTTGAGCCCTCGGTTCGTTGCGCCCTTTGAGGTGCTTCGAAAGATTGGGGATGTGGCTTATGAACTTGCTTTACCAGCCATCTTGTCAGGCGTGCATTTGGTATTTCATATTTCTATGATCCGAAAGTATATCGGCGATCCATCTCATGTCTTAGGTTTCAGCACGGTTCAGTTAGACGGTAATTTGACTTATGATGTGGAGCCAGTGGCTATTTTGGAGCGGCAGGTCCAAAAGTTGAGATCAAAGGATATAGCTTCAGTGAAAGTGCAGTGGAGAGGCCAGTCCATAGAGGAGGCTACTTGGGAGACCGAGCGAGAGATGCGGAGCAAGTATCCACACCTATCTGAGGCTTCAGGTTTGTTTCTAGACTCGTTTGAGGACGAACATTTGTTCAATAGGGGGAGGATGTAACGACCCGGCCGGTTGTTTCGTGAGTTATAGCCCCGTATCCCCCATTTCTGCTTCCTTTTGTGTTCCTCAACTATATTTGATCGTATCGCGTTGGTTTGTTCGGGTTCAGAGTGGTTTTGGAGTGAATTGAGACACTTAGTCTCCTATTTAGAAGCTTAAGTTGGAAAAGTCAACAGGATGTTGACTTATGAGTAAGCAACCTCGGATTTGAACTTTGATGGTTCCGTTAGCTCCGTTAGGTGATTTTGGACTTAGGTGTGCGTGCGAAATGTAATTTGGAGGTCTGTGGTAGAATTAGGCATGAATTGGCGAAAGCTGGAAATTTGGCGATTTTGGTCGGAAGTAGAAAAATTTGATATCGGGGTCGGAATGGTTTCCGGAAGTTGGAGTAGGTTCATAGTGTCATTTGTGATGTGTGTGCAAAATTTGGGGTCATTTGGACGTGATTTGATAGGTTTTGGCGTCGTTTGTGAAATTTGGATGTTCTTAGGCTTGAATCCGAGGGTAATTTGGTGTTTTGATGTTGTTTTGAGTGATTCGAAGGTTCGACTAAGTTTGAATGATGTTATTGGATGTGTTGGTATGTTTGGTTGAGGTCCCGAGGGCCTCGGGTGAGTTTCGGATGGTTAACGGATCAATTCTTGGCTTTAAAAGTTGGCAGGTTTCTGGTATCAGTTGTATCTGGTGTAGAGAATGCGGACCACACAAAATTTGGTGCGGACCGCGAAGGTGCTATACGGACGCGGTGGAAATTTTGCGGGCCGAAAGGGAATGCGGCCGCGGTAGATTTATATGCAGACCACGGTAGGTAAGGCTTAGGGTTCGCGACCGAGGCAGGATTTTGCGGACCGCGGTGAAGACTGTGCGGCTGCGATGGATTTATGCGGACCGCGAAGTGAAGGTTCAGAGGACACTATATAAGCGAGGTTTAGGGTTTTATTTCACATCTTGGACTTTGGGAGCTCGGTTTGAGGCGAATTTTCGGGTGTTTTTCAACGAAATCATCTAGGTAAGTAATTCTAACTCGGTTTTGGCTAATATTCATGTATATATCATTGAATTCATCATTTGATTCGTGATTTGGGATGGAATTTGGGGAAAATTTGTGGAGTTTCATAAAATGAATTTTTGGGAATTGAAAGCCTATCCGAGGTCGGATTTGAGTGAAACTAGTATGGTTAGTCTTATAATCGAATAGGTTGTCGGATTTTGCGACTTCTGTCGGAGTTTGAGGCATGGGCCCGGGGCCTGATTTTTGAGTTGACTTTTTGACTTTTGACCTATAGCTTAGCATTTTCTTATGGGATTGATTTCTTTAGCTCATGTTGATTGTATCGAATTGTTTGTGGCTAGATTCGAGGCATTTGGAGGCCGGTTCGAGAGGCAAGAGCATTGCGGAGTAGGGATTTGACCGGTTTGAGGTAAGTAATAATTGTAAATCTAGTCCTGAGGGTATGAAACCCCGGATTTCGTATCGTTTTACTATTTTGAGGTGACGCACATGCTATGTGACGGGCGTGTGGGCGTGCACCGTTGGGGATTGTGACTTGGTCCGCCCCGTAGCAGCTGTAAAGTTGCGTATTTTGTTGAAACTATATGATATTATGTGTTTTAGAAAGAGTTTCTTTAAATTGGGCTGAATGCCATGTTTTGGGCCTGCTGCCAGTGCTGTTTGGACCCTTGGGGCCTTTTCTTCTTATCATCTCACTGTTTTGATGGAAAATCTGTACTCAGTCATGGTTATGCCTGTTTTACTGCATATCTCAGTTTTATTACTCTGTTTTGAGGCATATAAATGTTGTTTCCGGCTGAGTTCCCTGTTTCTACTGAAATGCCCGAATGGCTTGAGAGGGTTATGACTGAGTGAGGCCGAGGGCCTGATTTATGAGGATATTATGGTATCGGGCTGTACGGTGTAGCATGTTGTAATGATTCTTGATTTAGTGAGGCCGAGGGCCTGATTGATTTATGCCACGAGGTGGCCTGTTATAGTGCTTGGGCTGAAGGAGCCTCTCTGGAGTATGCACACCCCCAGTGAGCGCGGGTACCCTGAGTGAGTGATAGGAGATATGCCCGAGGGGCTGTATACGAATGACTGTGAGGTCTGCCCGAGGGGCTGTACATGAGTGATGTTTTGCCCGAGGGGCTGTTTATTATTTTCATCACTTTTACTCTCTTTTGCATCGAGCCTCTGTTGAATCTATTGAAAATGTCTTCAAATGATTTTTACTGAAAACTGGATTTTAAACGAGATGATTTGACTCACATACTGATTTGAAAGCAATGTTGTATTTTACTGAGATTTCATGAGGTGGACTCTATGTGTTTTACTGCTCGTCACTACTGCCCAGTCTTTATTTACTGTTATTACTTACTGAGTTGGCGTACTCACATTACTCCTTGCACCTTGTGTGTAGATCTAGGGGTTGCTGGACATACTAGCGAGTGTTGATTTCATCCGTCGCGGATCTGTTGGAGTTAGCAAGGTAGCTGCATGGGGATCGCAGCCCTGCTCTTCTCCCTCCTATCTTCCTTTAGATGTTATTAGTTGGTTTACAGACTGTATTAGTCTTAGCATTATCAGACAGTTCTTAGTAGATGCTCATGACTAGTGATACTCCGATGTCGGGCTTTTCGTTCCGCACTTTGTTATTCAGATTTTTCTAATATAGTTTTATTAAGTAAATAGCTTGAAGTAATCTTTAAATTGAAATATCGGGTTGTTTTTGGTAAAAGAGTTGGCTTGCCTAGTTCCACTATAGGCGCCATCGCGACATGGTAGATTTGGGTCGTGACATCCAACCTTTAATTTTGTGATTATTTGATGAATCCAATTGAAGAAATTGGGGATTTTAGTAAAAACTTTTCTAAAACATAAATTGATGATTAGAGGGTTGTTTTGAGGTCGGATTTGGATGAAACACATATATTTGGAATCATATTGGAATGAAGGCCCGGAACTTATGAGTTTTCTTGGGTTTCGGGGTGCGGGCCCGGGGTTGATCTTTTGATTTTAGTTAAAGATGGAAGCTTTATTTTTCAGAGTCAGTTCCTATGGCTTTGATTTATGATATTAAGTTATTTTGACGAGATTCGAGCAGTCCGAAGGATGATTCATGCGAGAAGACATTTTTAGAGTATTAATTTTGCTTGTTTGAGGTAAGTATCTTGCCTAGCTTTGTTGAGGGTATTTTTTCTAATAAATGATATTGTTTGCTACATGCGGGGGTGAAGCATATGCGAGGTTTCGAGTGTATATGCATGTGCTAGGGTTATCTATGCTTGGATAAATTATATGTTTTTTTGTGCATTGTCAAACTTTGTGATCTTTTGATCTATGCTTTATTTACTTCTATGACTAAATGAATTAATTTATCCATGATAGAGATCCTATTAAAACATATGACATCTTAAAGGATTTTAATGGGCTATTTAAGATTGTCGGCGTACTTAACTTGGCAGTAGAAATTCTTATATTATGAGCACACATCTGTATCTCTTATTTTAATGTTACTTGAGCTTCTTTATCAGTAATAAGAGACTATGATTGGGACCCTTGGAAAATGTTTGGCACGATGAATATTTTTGTACGATTAATATAATGTTGGCACAATGGGTATTTCCATGCGGTTTGAAATAAGATTGGCACGTGGGTTGTTTCCGTGCAAAGAGGATGTGAGCTTGACCTTACGTTATGGTTACTGTCACGGCACCTAGTCTCTAAAACTAGGTAAGCCTAAAATTTATTGATAGCTTACTAGAAATATCAAAACTGAGATAATTAGATAAACCGATAAAGCTCACAATTACTCCAAAAAGGAACATCAACAACATAGTCCCCAAAATAGGTTGTCACGACCCAATTCCCAATATAGTCCGTGATGATGCCCAACATCGCCGCTAGGCAAGCCAATAGTGAACTATCTATTTAATTCTTCATCATAACATTGTTAAAGTCAATGATTTATTTAATAAAGAACAAAGAGTAAGTGACCGTAGTAATATAAATCATAGCACAGACATAAGAGTGAAGTAGTGAAATTAATAAACAAAACCATGAATATCTACTAGAATTTTCCAAACTCGGTGTCACAAGTGCACGAGCAAACTAGCAGAATATAAAAAACGTCATATACTACTATCTGAAGTAAGATAGATAGAAAAAGTAAATACAATAAGGAGGAGACTTCGGGTGCTGCAAAATGGTGCATAGGAAGCAACTCACCACTAAGTCTCCAGGTAGTGGGGATACGCGCCTGACTGGCTACCAGATACACTTGCCTCATATCCTGCACGACTGGTGCAGAAGTGTAGCGTGAATACATTAACAACATGTATCTAGTAAGTATCTTGTCTAACCTTGAAGAAGTAGTGATGAGAGGTCGACATCGACACTTACTAGAGGTCAATAAATAAAGTATGGGAATCAGAAATAGGCATGAAATACAACAGTAGTAGTAGAATAAGAAACAATAAATAATGATTCTTAAAAATTTTGAAATCTCCAACTATCACATTCCAAGTCTTTAACACATATGAGCTTTCAAGTAATTTTCAAACATCCGATCAAGAAAGAAATATCAAATATAACCGGACTCCGAGCAATATCACGCATGATTTATGCTGAGGTCATACGGCCCGATCCAGAATAGTGTGTACACCACTGAGGGTCGACTGGCGCGAACCATAGATACATCTAATATACTGTTGAGGTGTTCGGCCAAATTCATAGGAATAGAGAAAACTCTACAAACTCCAAGCAACGACTACTACATAGGAATAGTACTCAAAGAAGGCTGTAACGACCCGACCGGTTGTTTTGCCTTCTAGAATCCCGTTCCCCTAAATAAGACTTCCATTATGTGCTTTTACTATTTTATGACTCGTGGGGATGGTTAGTTCGGGTTGGAAGAGTTCGGGTTGAAATCGGAACACTTAGTTCCTTAATTTTGGCTTTAACAAGTTAAGTTGACTTGGGTAAACATTTCTAGTAAATGACCTTGGAATCGGGATTTGACGGTTCCAAAGGTTCGTACGATGATATTGGACTTGGGCGTATGTCGGATCGAGTGTTAGATGACCCGGGAGCATTTCGGCGCATAAAGTTGAAAGTTGGTGCATTAAAGGTTTTTAAGTTCTTTAAATTTTGTTTGTAGTACGTTTTGGTGTTATCGAGATCCGTTAGGAATTTCGAGTTCCGAAATAGTTCCGTATACTGATTTAATACTTGTATGCAAAATTTGGTGTCATTCCGAGTAGTTTAAGTATGAGCGTGTTCGGAGTAAGTTGGAAGAGTTTAAAATTCATAAGTTGATTCTATTTGTTTTGGGTTGCGATTCTTAGTTTGATGTTTTTTTCCGCATTGCGAGGGTGCGAGCGAGTCCATTTTATGTTTACAAACTTGTTGGTTTGCTTGGGCGAGGCCTCGGGAGCCTCGGGTGATATTCGGACGATGCGCGGAAGTCGTTTGGACTTGGAAGGATTGGCTGAAGCATCAGGCTTCTAATGCAACCACACCTGCGAGGCAGTGTCTGCAGGTGCGAGCTCGCAAAAGCGAGCCAAGGATAGCAGAAGTGGCCTGGGGGCTGTGGCCTGTACATCGCAGAAGCGGAGGGAGTTCCGGAGAAGCGCACTCACTTCTGCGATGAAGGGACCTCAGGTGCGTGATGAGGCTGGCCAGGCCTGGGACGCAGATGCAACGAAATTACCGCAGAAGCGGGGCCCGTCCGCAAAAACGAGGTCAGGAGGACTGGGCTAGGACTGCACCTTCGATGGATTTTTCGCATGTGCGGTACCGCAGAAGCGGTCGTTCCTTCTCAAAAACCAAAATCACTGGAGGCAGAAACTTCATTTAAGTCAGGACTTAGGCCATTTTAGGTTCATTTATTACATTCCTTGGGAGATTTTTGGAGCTCTTAGAGAGGGTTTCAACCTAGCTATTGGAGGTAAGTAATTTCTATCCAATGTAAGTTAATACATAGATTATGGGTAGATTTTAACATGTAAAATTTTGAAAATTGTGGGTTTACTTGAAAAATCTAGGATTTGATAAAAATGAGATTTAACAACAAAAAAGATTATGGAATTGGATTAAAATTATATATTTTAGTTCGTGAGGGTATGGGTAACAATTATCTTCAAAAATTTTCGGAATCCGAGCATGTGGGCATGGGGTGGATTTTAGGAATCTTCCAATTTGGGTTAGGTAATTACTCTAATAGTTAAATTATGGAATTTTGAATATGTATGATTATTTTATATAACATTTGACTAGTTTCGTATTGTTCGGCACCGAGTTGAGGCTTTAGAACGAATTTGTGGGCCGGGAAGTGAGCTTTGAGTCGAGGTAAGTCTCTTGCCTAACCTTCTAAGAGAAAATTTACCCCATAGGTGATTTAAATTACTATGTGCTTCTAATTGTGGGGGCTACGTACGCATGAGGTAACTAGAGTCCCTGCGTAGCTGCTAAATATGTTTATGTCCGGGTAGTTTAGGACCCAAATCATGAAATACTTGTAATGTTTGCACCCTACTTTTTAATTAAAGCACTTAAATTATATTGGA
The DNA here is from genome assembly GCF_001879085.1 of Nicotiana attenuata. Taxonomy (NCBI): domain Eukaryota; kingdom Viridiplantae; phylum Streptophyta; class Magnoliopsida; order Solanales; family Solanaceae; genus Nicotiana; species Nicotiana attenuata. The sequence continues at coordinate 299,446 of NW_017670571.1, read as the reverse complement.
ACTTGATAACGAAATTGTAAAAGACTGAATTCACTTACTTGAGTTTTGGCGGGTTACTTGACCGTTTATAGAAATTGTGTTTCTCTGTGTATTAGCCTAGTAATAGCTTTAAAATTTGATGTTCATAAAGTATCCCCTCTTTTTGCTGAGCGGGCCGAATGCCTCGGTAGTAGAATAGATGCATCTATGGTTCGTGCCGCTCGACCCTCAGATGTGTACACATTATTCTGGATCGGGGTGTACGACCTCGGCATAAATCGTGCTTAATAATACCCGGAGCCTAATTATACTTGATATTATTTTACAGTTGGTAAGGTTATAATTATTAATGACAGAAATTGACGTGGAATTTATTGTTTGTGAAAGAATTATTTATTCACTGCTTTTTTATTGAGTTATTGTTATTATTTACATAACCCTTGCTTATTCAAACTTTCTGTATTTTATTGTTAGCCCATAGTAAGTGTCGATGTCGACCCCTCGTCACTACTTCTTCGAGGTTTGACTAGATACTTACTGGGTAATTGTTGTTTATGTACTCACGCTACACTTCCGGACTAATCGTGCAGGATCTAAGGCAGGTGCATATGACAGTCATACCGGTGCGCTCCCCCATTACCCCGAGGCCTAGTGGTGAGCTGCTTCGTGAGCTGTTCTGCAACACCTAGAATCTCTCTTTTGTACCTATTTTCTGTCTACTTTATTTCAGACAGTATTTAGAGTTTTGTATATTCTACTAGTTGCTCATGCACTTGTGACACCAGATCTTGGCACACTTACTAGTAGACTTTGTGGTTTTGAGAGTATTTATGACACTTTATTTGCCCACTCACTTGCCTTCGTTTTATTTTATTAATTTTTCTACTCCCTAATTTCTTTAAGAAAAAGGATTTAATTACTTGGAAACTTAATAAAAAGAGCAATCACATGGTCAGTTTACCGTTGGCTTACTTAGCGGCGACATTGAGTGCTATCACGACCTATAGGAGAAATTGGGTTGTGACAACATGGTATCAGAGCACTAGGTTCATGTAGGTCTCACAAGTTAGGAGCAGGCCTCATAGAGTCTTGCGTATCGGTATCGAGACGTTCATACTTATCTTTGAGAGGCTATAGGGCGTTAGGAAACTACTCTTCTTCATCTCCTATCGTGCAGTTTATGTTATACTAAGTATCTTTCTCTTATTCTCTCACAGATGGCGAGAACGCGCATAGCAGATGTACCCGAATATGATGGATCTGCTATCCCTATTGCTAGAGGCCGAGGCAGGGCTCCAGCCCGTGGTAAAGGATAAGGACGTCCCAGAGTTGCTCCAGCTATGCCACCAGCGGATCCAGTAGAGGATCCTATTATTGAGGAGCAAGGCGAGGTGCTTGCAGCGGAGCCAGCCCCAGCGGATTTCATGTTCACGCCAGGATTTCAAGAGGTCATGCTGCGGTTCATGGATTATATGACTAAGGCTAATTTATTTCCAACAGACCCAGCCACATCTCAAGCGAGAGGGGGAGCACAGACCCCTACCGATCAGGCTCCAGGGCATACAGCTGTCGTATATCAGACCTCGGATGCACTACACGTGGGCGGAGCTCAGCCAGTTGCAACAATTATACCTGTGCCCAGACCAGCTGTGGCCGCTGAGCTACAGAAGCTATTGGACATATGGAATAGACTTCATTCTCCTGTCTTTGGAGGTGAGTGACATGAAGACCCCCAGGACTTTATTGATCGGTATAGGGATAGACTACACAATATGAGGATATTGGAGTCCCACGGGGTGGACTTTATCACTTTTTAGCTGGAGGGCAGGGCCAGTAGATGGTGGGAGTCATATCTTCTTGGCAGACAAGCAGGTTCTCCTCCCATGAATTGGGACCAGTTCACACGCCTCTTCTTGGACAGATATATTCCACCCTCTCAGAGGGAAGATTTGCAGTTTCGGTTCGAGCAGCTCCCGCAGGGCCAGATGTCGGTGACCGACTATGAGGCAAGATTCTCCGAGTTGTCTCGCCATGCACTTATGATACTTCCTACCGATGTTGAGAGAGTGCGGAGGTTTGTTGTAGGTCTGCACTCTGGTATCCAGGCTACTATGGCCTGAGACGTTGAGATGGGGACTTCGTACGAGCTAGTTGTAGCTCAAAGGATCGAGGGTGTTCGTCAGTGGAGCCGAGAGCAGGTGATGAGGGATAAGCAGTTTTGATACTCTAGAGGGTTTAGTGGTGCCCCGGCTAGGGGCAGAGGTTAGTTTTTGAGGGGTCAGTCTAGCAAGCCCACATATCCAGCATCGCCGCCTCCTCGGGGTGCTCCGGTATGGCCCTATTTCAGCGCTATGCCAGAGAGTTCCTACCGCCCACCAGCTATTCAGAGTTCCTCCAGTAGGTATTCAGGCCATCAGGGTTGGACATCAGGCTAGTTGTCCGCCGTACCGAGAGGTTGTTTCGAGTGCGGGGATCTTAGCATGTGAGGAGGTTCTGCCCCAGGCTTCAGGGCAAGGCAGTGCAGCACGGTTAGCAGCCCATGATTACGGCATCAGCTGCCACACCACCAGACCCTGAGGCGGAGGGCAGGTGGGTAAGGGCCCTCCTAGAGGTGGAGGCCAGTCAGGTGGCGCTCCAACTAGGTTCTATGCTTTTCCAGCCAGACCAGATGCACTGGCCATAGATGTCGTGATCACAAGTATTATTTCTATCTGCAGTAGGGATACTTCAGTACTATTTGATCCAGGGTCTACATATTCATATGTTTTATCTCTGTTCGCTCATTTCCTGGGTGTTCCTCGTGAGTCCTTGGGTATTCCTGTTTATGTGTCCACTCCTGAGGGAGATTCTGTTATTGTGGATCGGATCTACCGGTCCTGCATTATTACTTTCTGTGGTTATGAGACTAGAGCGAATATTCTGTTTCTTGACATGACCAACTTTGAGATCATCCTGGGCATGGACTGGTTATCTCCAAATCATGCCATCCTTGATTGCCATGCCAAGACTGTTACCTTGGCGATGCCAGAGTTGCCTAGACTGGAGTGGAAGGGTTCGTCTGTTAGTGCATCTAGCCTGGTTATCTCTTTTCTGAAGGCTCGACAGATGGTCGAGAAGGGTCATTTGGCTTATCTAGCTTATATTCGGGATACTACTACAGAGACTCCGGCGATTGATTCAGTGCCCGTGGTCCAGGATTCTCCGATGTGTTTCCTTCTGATCTCCCAGGCATGCCACTAGATTGTGATATCGATTTCTGTACTGATTTGGCTCTAGTTACCTAGTCTATCTCTATTCCACCATACAGCATGGCTCTAAAAGAGTTGAAGGAGTTAAAGGAACATCTTGAACAGTTGCTAGCAAAGTGGTTCATCAGACCAAGTGTATCGCCTTGGGGTGCACCGATGTTGTTCGTAAAGAAGAAATATGGGACTATGCGGATGTGCATTGATTACCGCTAGTTGAACAGAGTTACCATTAAGAACAATTACCCGTTGCCGTGTATTGATGATTTGTTTGACCAATTGTAGGGTGCCAGGGTGTTCTCTAAGATCGACATGAGGTTGGGATACCATCAGTTGAAGATTCGGGATTTGGATGTTCCGAAGACAACTTTCTGGACTAGATATGGCCATTATGAGTTTCTAGTGATGTCACTCGGTTTGACTAACGCCCCGAAGGTGTTTATGGATTTCATGAACCGGGTGTTCAGGCCATATATTGATTCGTTTGTCATTGTCTTCATTGATGACATTTTGATCTACTCGCGTAACATGGAGGAGCACGAGCAACATTTGAGAGTGGTGCTTTAGACTTTACGGGAATAGAAGTTGTATGCTAAGTTCTCCAAGTGTGAGTTCTAGTTAGATTCTGTGGCATTCTTGGGGCATGTTGTATTAGGCAAGGGTATTAAGGTAGATCCCATGAAGATCGAGGAAGTCCATGTTGGCCTCGTCCTACCACAGCAACTAAGATCATTATCGCCGGTTTGTGGAGGGTTTCTCATCTATTGCAGCATCTCTGACTAGATTGACCCTGAAAGGTGCTCCGTTCCGATGGAGAGGTGAGCTCTCAGAAGCTCAACACCGCATTGACTTCAGCACCGGTGTTAGTGTTGCCTTTCGGCTCAGGGATGCATACTATGTATTACAACACTTCACGCATTGGTTTGGGTTGTGTATTGATACAAGAGGGGCTAGTTATTGCATATGTTTCACACCAGCTGAAGCCCCGCGAGAAGAATTACCCTGTGCATGATTTGGAGTTGGCCGTGATTGTTCATGCTCTTATAATCTGGAGGCATTATCTTTATGGGGTGTTCTGTGAGGTTTACACCGATCATCGCAGCTTGCAGCATTTGTCCAAGCAGAGGGATCTCAATTTGAGGTAGTACAGGTGGCTTGAGTTACTAAAAAATTATGATATTAACATCCTTTATCATCTGGGCAAGGCGAATGTGGTTGCGAATGCCTTGAGCAGAAAGGCGGAGAGAATGGGTATTTTGGCATTCATTTCAGCTGCGGAGAGGCCACTAGCGTTGGACATTCAGTCCTTGGCTAACAGACTTGTGAGGTTGGATATTTCAGAGCCCATCCGAGTTTTTGCATGCTTCGTCGCCCAGTCTTCACTATTCGAGCAAATCAAGGCTCGTCAATCCGATGATCCGCACTTATTGGTTCTCAGAGAGACGGTACTACAGGATGGTGCCAAGGAGGTTACTATTGGTGAGGATAGTGTTCTGCGACTTCAAGGTCGTCTATGTGTCCTTAATGTTAACGAATTGAGGGAAAAGATTCTAGAGGAGGCACACAGTTCAGTATTCTATTCGTCCAGAGGAGGTACACATTGCGACCTGAGGCAGCATTATTGGAGGCAGCGAATGAAGAAGGTCATAGTTGAGTATGTAGCGAGGTGCCTAATCCCAGTAGGTTAAGTATGAGCATCAGAGGTCGGGTGGCCTACTCCAGCAGATGGTTATACCTGAGTGAAAATGGGAGCGCATTAATATGGATGTCACGACCCAAACTGATGGGCCGCGATGGGCACCCGGAATATTACTCAATCATGTACCAACATAACGTATCTTTCGTATCATTCTTATCATAGGTAAATGAACCAGAGTAAAGCATGATGGAATACAAACTTATACATATGAAGTACGGGCCTATAAGGCTGGCATGATTCTTTATATACTCGAAACATAGGCCGACAAGGCCATACAAGTATCGGTCTACATGAAATCTGTATACAAGCCTCTAAGAGTACATAATATTATAAAGGTCGGAACAGGGTCCCGCCATACCAATAAATACATGTACTAATCATACTGACTAAAGAAGCAACTCCGGAGCAAATGGAGCGCACCAACACCTTCCGCTGAGTTGATAACCTACTTGGAGGACTCTGGACCTGTCTATCAAGACCTGGGGGCATGAAACGCAGCGTCCCCAGGCAAAAGGGACTTCAGTACAAATAATGTACCGAGTATGCAAGGAATGAAAAGTAGTAACTAGTAGACATGAGAGAAACATGGAGTAAGAGACTCAACATGTATATCTGAATAACTCTGTGAATCATTTAATATTATAATGTCGTGCATATGCGTATAAATATCATACCATGCACGGGTATATGGGTTCATAACATTATCAAGCCTCTGAGGGCATCCCATCATATCATCTCGGCCACTGTGGGCAAATCATCAACGTATACCAGCTGATCAGGTGGTGGTGCGTATATAACACCATAACCTTTTCCCATTTCCCATATACATATATATACATATATATGCGTATATAATACCATCTGGTCATGGGTCAATGTACATGTACAAATGCATGAAATGCATAAGAAATACGTTAATAAGATTTTCTCAGAATGCCATAAAATCAATATATCTTTCGGATAAACTTTATCAAATACGTATTTTTTTGAGACCCATGAACAGAAGATATAATAATAATTCACATGGGGAATCAAGAATATAGACACCCCTAATATTTCTATGAATAGAGTCATTTATAAAAGTTGCTTATTTTGCTCGTTTCATTTGTATTACATGGATCATGCCAAAAAGAAAGAAGAGATTGCCTCAACATACCTGGAGTAGGGAAAAATTCGTATAATATTTCTTGGAAAAGATTATACCGTACTCCTTTAGAACCGTACAATTTTAGGTTACTATAGTTCTAACATTTCTCGCTGGAATTGTTTGGTTGCAAGAATTTTATTGAAATCTTGCTGGATGGAGGTTGAACCGTAAGGTCTTATGAAACTGAAACCAATTATCGTTTGAAAGTATCTTGAATAGGACTTAGGAAGACACTAAATTTTGTAATGTTATGAACTAAGCTTGGTAAGTCTTACACTTACACGTAAGCGTCTCATAATCTTTAAATGGACACTAAGCCTATATGAATACTTAGTCATATGTTTGGTAGGCTTTCATGCTGCCACGTTTTGGGGGGAAATTATTAATCTTTATCCCCCTATTAGTTAATTATGTAATTTTTCGTTACCCGATAATTAAGCAATTATCGCATAATTAAAAACTGTCTCAAATTACTTAAAATTCTACTTATTTTTAATATACTTTATACATCATACTACCGTGGTCATATGGTACCTTGCATGATACTAGTCCATAATTATCGGGTATTATTGCTCGACTCGTATTTTATCCCAAATCGGCTACCTTCGACGAACTTTCTTTAATTCGTGTACCCTTTATCCTTCGTGACACTTACTTATTACTTGTTATAAATGGCATGAATACATTAACCTCAAGATAATCTTATCCCCGAGTCTACGTCGATTAACTGAAGACAAAACTTTAACGTATGAAAATGCGAGATGTAACAACGATAAATTCAACGTACAATACTACAGGGTGCAATATCGTCGTAATTTAATATTGCGAAGCAACATCATCATAATGTAATACCGCGGGACATAATATCGACGTAATATTGGGGGGCCTAACATCATTCACCCATGTGAAACATTCGTCCTCGAATGTTGATTGATGCTCTTATCATTCTCATAACCCATAGGTCTTGCAAATACTTTAGTACTGTCCTGCCATCTAGGCGACTGTTCTGTGAATGAATCCCAAAGGCCAGGACATTCCCCCCTTTAAGCCTCTACGACTTGTAGTCGGAATCCTTCTAATCTCGTAACTGTTGCTACCTTCTATCATGCAGCCTTTACGACTCTAACTTTGTATATGCGCCTGACTTTTCTCTTCTCTTCCAGCTTTTAGCCAATCTCTAGGCTTCACTTTGTGAACATATAAAAATTATGTCAAGCTGTCCCTTTGGGCGTCATTAGCTTTACTACATCTAAGTAGGCCATACTATACCAAAATTCTTACTTCGATTTATCGTTACTGAGGTCTGCTACTGAACTCCAGGTTACGCTCATTGCTTATCCTATATGCATAAAGCTAAATCCTTTAACGCTTCTTCATTACTGTTCATTTTAAGACTGATGGCCCAATCTCATCTCGTACTTTGCAACTTTTACCCATCCATTGTTGATTTACCTCAATGTTGATCTACAATCATCCATTGATAACTTGAAATTTCATACATAATATATTGCCACTAGGGCTTACGTTGCATCATGGAATATTTGAAGTGATTTTTCTGATCCACCCGGGTGATACGATATTATACTTCCATAACCATATTTCATAGCATCCCAGTGTGACTCGCCTTATGTGGCTATTTTAATCCTGTCCAATTCATGAAATCCCCTTCTTTTTTTCATCAGACCATTACTCAATCGAAGGCCCAAACGTCGTCCTTTATCTATCATAATCACACCCCCATTCTACAGCATTCCATCTCTTCTAAATGCTATTACTCAAAGACTCCTTTGAGTGCATTTAGGCTATATTGAGCTTTCTATGACTTAGAGGAACCATCAGCTCCTTTGTTTTTACAGGCTTAATCCCGAGGACTTATCCATTTTCTTCACCTTCTCACTTGCCTTCTCCTTATCCTTACTCTTGTCTTTCTAAAACCTTGTCGTTCTATCATATTTTAGTTTGCGATCAATTCCCATCCATTTTCTGGAACATCAAGCGACACATCGCGTCGTCTCTAACTCGTCTTTTACTCTCTAATTAGACCTTTCAGTACTTAGAAACCATAGGCTGGGAAGTATTCCACTGACGACGCTGCTATCATTCCTGGATACTGAATCCCCGCGCTTCTAGCCTTTTATCCGCAGTATGGACTATTCACGACCTTCTGCATTTTGAGTATCTAGTATGTTGTTCCCCTTTTCCTTTCTTACCTTAAAATCTTGCATCATATCTTCTATCTCTTTCATGATCTCCCTTCCACATAGGTATAATTCACGTTCACAACTTGAAGCCCTATTATAATACTTGCACCTCTAGGCATACACAATTCGATGGGAGCTTCATACTGTCTTCTTATGAGGCTAGTACTTCTTCTAACTGCCTTTATCATAGAGCCGTTATAGAATATGGTTGTTGTAATATCTCCCTTGTACCTTTGATAGTAAGAGTACTTCTGCAATATTCTCAATCACGATTTCCATAATTTCTAGGTCCAATAAACGAATTCCTGATTTACTTCGTTGATGTGACTCTTTAGTTTCCTCCTTCTTCTGATCGACCTTTATGTTGGCTTAAATTATCTCCCGCTCTCGGGTTCATGGTATTAGTTATTCTGTTTAGCCGTTTATGGGCGTTGAGGAATATGCATTATACAATCCTTTAACAATTTAATCCTTCGTTTCTGACCTGGGCTCAATTCTTTCTTTTAACGCATACCAGAATCTTCTACGGCTGTATATGCTGTATGTATAAACTCCGAACCCTTAAGTACGTTCATAACGTAACCAACTCTGGATCATTGATCGAATAATTTCTTTCGTTCCATCTTAGCTTTCTTTCAAGGTAAGCTATTGCTTTTCCTGGTCTTTCTGCCCCCATGTTGCGTACATACTTAGCTTATCTTAGTGCCCACACATGCCAGAGTTTTCATGCAACTCATATGATCTCGAATGTTACTTTTAATTTTACTTCCCATTCATTATCCACGGTAGGTGCCACTTTCCTTTGGAGTGCTTCCAATGTTGTTGTGAGACTGTTGTTACACGACCATTTCCTCTTTAGGTCGTTGTGCTTTGGTTGAAGCCTCTTCCTTATTTCCTCAATTAGTCTTTCATTTTGGTACTTAGGGGGGGTGGGGGATCCTCTAACTCTTGTAAGGCTGCGAGCTTATCACATCATATGCCTGACGGAATTTTTGATGTTCTTCCTCGCCTATAATTACCCGTAGTTACTTATCTCCACGCCCTTGTGCTTGTCGAGTTACTCCTGAACTAATGTTTTGACTGACTTCACGGTGGCACTTTCTTTTATTTCCATAACACTCATACGGTACCTTTTTAACTTTCCCAACTCCTAAATAGATATTTTTCAAAGATCGCGATGTCATAACTGTGAGGCTGAATTCCCCATATTGGGGTTCCCTATGTTTATCTTGCACGATCTGTTGATTTGTCTGTATTCTCTTATCTGGCCATAGCTAGGCTCTTCTTGAATCAACTACTAATTGCTTGTTGGCCCATTCCCTATCAATATTCTGCGTACTCTTTTTTTGGGTCATTTCCTTTGTCTTAACTTACCTCTTGCACTGGCTCATTATTAACCAATAATATCTCGGGCAGGAACCCTTAATTCCTTTCCCTGACGTCGTGTTGGCATAATGCTCTGGTATCGTAGCATATCTGTAGGCTTTGAATAAGTGCAATCTCATCTCTTTTTCGTTTTATCGCTTTCATCCTTTACCATTCTATAATTACTAGAACCACTTAATTCTGACGTAATGTCACGTCATTCGATATTCCCTCCTTTCGGGGAGTACTAAGAGTTGGAGCTACGACAATCTACCTATAGATGTTCTACCTCTTCATTTTTGGCGTCCTTTCACATCATTGATGACCCTTACTCTCCTTGTGGTAATCCTTCTATACTAAGGATAACAAAATTCCTTACTTGCAAGGTGACAATTACTATAACTGGCACATACAGTCTCTTAAGCTTAATTTTGCTCACATCACTTACTTTAGGGAAGCGTCTTCCTGAATGACCGTTCTCTGAATTTCTCATGAATCTTCATCTGTTGTCCATTTTATTATTGGTGGTACGAAATATGAAATTCTCATGATGTCGACCATTATCAAATTACAAAATCCCTAATTCATGTTTACTTTATCTTGTTCACCAGCCCATACTAATCTCTATTATTCTGGGGTCTAGCATTTCCTATTAACAATCATGTTAGAGTCACGAACTTCTTGAAATGAGGATATGACTTTATGGCCTATACTCTTTTGTTGTTTTAAGGCCCATCACCTCTCGTCTCTTCCTTCACCTGACAATGGACCCTATAATACTGTCATCTTTTTGATCTACCGTTGTCGTCCATGTATCGCATCTTACTCATAATTCTTCCTTATCTCTCTTCTCATTACTCTGCTAGTATTTCTGCCTATCCCTTTCTTGTGAAAAATTCAGCAAGACATTCTTTTGCTTTTTACTCCCCTTGCTTCATCCATCGGCTCTTCGTGTTGCAAACGTCCTTGCTCTACTAGGAACGAGAGTCACACTAAGGTAATATTTATCACTTCCGGTCTTTCAGTGCCTAACTTCTAAATTTTTTTTTAATTTTTTTTTCATGCTAGTATTTGCATCTAATTGTAATATACTAGAGTGCACCATCTGGGTGTCTCACAAGACGATCTATTAGCACATTTGTAATACTCTTCAGAAATGTCAACTAACACAAACAATCCATTCACCATTTTGGGTTACTCTAACCCCAACCGGATCCTGATGTTCCGTCCTTTTCTTAAACTACACCTATTAGCCCCCATAGGGCATAACTGAGATGGGTACGGCCAATCGTACATACCTCTGTTACTGTTGAATAGAACTTAAAAAGCTTATATTCCTCTGCCTGAATTATAAACACTGTTAACCTTCATTAACTGGGCGCCTTGTACTCTTCTTCATCTTGCTTCTTTTGCTTGTTGAAACTTGTATTTATCTTCTGAATCTCTCATTATCTTTCACCATTAAGGTGGATAGGTATTCTTGCCTCAAGACTCCTTATAAAGAGGCTTACACCTTTTAGTACGCACATGATCCGCTGAAGATCTCACATTTACTTATCATAAGCATGCTGCAAATTCGAGTTCCTCTGACCCAACTCTTCCATAGCTATGTCTTTTACCAATCGTCTTTTTGCATGTAGGTATTGCCTTATTATGAATAAAATTGAAGTTAGAAATTTGAATTCATACAACTGAGCTCTACCACACTATATAGAGTAAGAAGAAAGAGTGACAGTCCTAAATGCCCTGTAGCCTCCTTCTTATAAGTGTGGTGCATGACACACCAATAAACAAGACTCTAATAGACACGACATATAGGCTCCCTAGGACAGAACTGCTCTGATACCACTTTTGTCACGACCCAAACCGATGGGCACGATGGGCACCCAGTACCTTACTCAATCGAGTACCAACATAACATATCTTTCATATCATTCTATCATAGGTAAATGAACTGGAGTAAAGCATGAGGAAATACAAACTTATACATATCAAGTATGAGCCTATAAGGCCGGCATGATTCTTTATATACTCGAAACATAGGCCGACAAGGCCATACAAGTATCCGTATACATGACATCTGTCTACTAGCCTCTAAGAATACATAATATCATAAAGGCCGGGACATGGTCCCGCCATACCAATCAGTACATGTACTAATCATACTGACCAAAGAAGCAACTACGGAGCAAATGGAGCGCACCAACACCTTCCGCTGAGCTGATAGCCTACTTGGAGGACTCTCGACTTGTCAATCAGGACCTGCGAGCATGAAACGCAGCGTACCCAGGCAAAAGGGACGTCAGTACAAATAATGTACCGAGTATGCAAGGAATGAAAAGTAGTAACTAGTAGACATGAGAGAAACATGGAGTAAAAGACTCAACATGTATATCTGAATAACTCTGTGAATCATTTAATATTATAATATCGTGCATATGCGTATAAATATCATACCATGCATGGGTATATGCGTTCATAACATTATGAAGCCTCTGAGGGCACCACATCATATCATCTCGGCCACTGTGGGCAAATCATCAACGTATACCAGCTGATCAGGTGGTGGTGCGTATATAAAGCCATAACTTTTTCACATATCCCATATACATATATATACATATATACGCGTATATAACGCCATCTGGTCATGGGTCAATGTACATGCATAAATGCATGAAATGCATAAGAAATACGTTAATATGATTTTCTCGGAATGCCATGAAAATAAATATATCTTTCGGATAAACTTTATCAAATACGTATTTTTCTGAGACCCATGAACAGAAGATATAATAATAATTCACATGGGGAATCAAGAATATAGACACCCTTAATATTTCTATGAATAGAGTCATTTATATAAGTTGGGTATTTTGCTCGTTTCATTTGTATTGTATGGATCATGCCAAAAAGAAAGAAGGGATAGCCTTAACATACCTGGAGTAGGGAAAATTCGTATAATATTTTTTGGAAAAAATTGCACCGTACTCTTTTAGAACCGCACAATTTTATGTTGCTATGGTTCTAACAAATCTCGTTGGAATTGTTTGGTTGCAAGAATTTTATTGAAATCTTCCTGGATGGAGGTTGAACCGTAAGGTCTTATGAAACTGAAACCAATTCTCGTTTGAAAGTATCTTGAATAGGACTTAGGAAGACATTAAATTTTGTAATGTTATGAACTAAGCTTGGTAAGTCTTACACTTACACGTAAGTGTCTCATAATCTTTAAATGGACACTAATGCTATATGACTACTTAGTCATATGTTTGGTAGGCTTTCATGCTGCCACGTTTTGGGGGAAATTATTAATCTTTATCCACTTATTAGTTAATTAGATAATTTTTCGTTATCCGATAATTAATCAATTACCTGCATAATTAAAAATTATCTCAAATTACTTAAAATTCTACTTATTTTTTATATACTTTATACATCATACTACCGTGGTCATATGGTACTAGTCCATAATTATAGGGTATTATCGCTTGACCCATATTTTATCCCAATCGGCCACCTTCGACGAAGCTCGTTTTCTTTAAGTCGAGTACACTTTGTCCTTCGTGACACTTATTCCTTGTTATTAATGGCATGAATATGTTAACCTCAATATAATCTCATCCCTGAGTCTACGTCGATTAACTGAAGACAAAACTTTAACGTATGAAAATGCGAGATGTAACAACGACAAATTCAACGTACAATACTATAGGGTGGAACATCGTCGTAATTTAATACTGCGATGCGTAACATCATCGTAATATAATACTGCGGGACGTAATATCGATGTAATATTGCGGGGCGTAACAATGGACTTCGTAGCTGGGTTGCCGTGGACCTTGCGGAAGTTCGACGCAGTTTGGGTAATTGTCGACAGGTTGACCAAGTCGGCACACTTCATTCCGGTTATGACCATGTATTCTTCAGAGAGATTGGGCCCCGGGGTGGATTTTAGGAATTTTCCAATTTGTGTTGGGTAATTACTCTAATAATTAAATTATGAACTTTTGAATATGTAATGATTAATTTATATAATATTTGACTAGATTCGGATTGTTCGGCACTGAGTTGAGGCTTTAGAACGAATTTGTGGGCCGGAAAGTGAGCTTTGAGACGAGGTAAGTCTCTTGCCTAACCTTCTAAGAGGGAATTTACCTCATAGGTGACTTAAATTACTATGTGCTTCTAATTATGGGGGCTACGTACACACGAGGTGACTAGAGTCCATGCGTAGCTACTAAATATGTTTATGTTCGGGTACTTTAGGACCCAAATCATGAAATACTTGTAATGTTTGCACCCTACTTTTTAATTAAAGCGCTTAAATTATATTGGAAATTGATAACGAAAATTGTAAAGGCGGGTTACTTGATCGTTAATAGAAATTGTGTTTCTCTGTGTGTTAGCCTAGTAATAGCTTTAAAATTGGATGTTCATCAAGTTTCCTCTCTTCTTGTGGAGCCGGACGAACGCCTCAGTAGTAGAATAGATGCATTTATAGTTCGTGTTGCTCGACCCTTGGTAGTGTACACGGTATTCTGGATCGGCCGCAGGACCAAGGCATAAATCGTGCTTAATAATACTCGGAGCCTAATTGTACTTAATATTATTTTACGGCTAGTGAGGTTATAATTATTAATGACAGAAATCGACTTGGAATATACTGTTAGTGAAAGAATTATTTATTCACTGCATGTTATTGGGTTATTGTTATTATTTACATAACCCTTACTTATTCAGAATTTTTGTATTTTATAGTTAGCTCACATTAAATGTCGATGTCGACCCCTCGTCACTACTTCTTCAAGGTTAGACTAGATACTTACTTGGTACATGTTGTTTATGTACTCACGCTACGCTTCTGCACTAATCGTGCAGGATTTGAGGAAGGTGCATCTGGCAGTCATAGGGGCGCGTACCCCCGTTACCCCGAGGCCTAGTGGTGAGCTGCTTCCTCAGCCGTTCTGCAGCACATAGAGTCTCTCTTTTGTACCTATTTTCTGTCTAATTTATTTTAGATAGTAGTTGGAGTTTTGTATATTCTATTAGGTTCTCATACACTTGTGACACTAGGTCTTGGCACACTTACTAGTAGACTTTGTGATTTTGGAGTATTTATGTAACTATATTCGCCCACTCACTTGCCTTCGTTTTATTTTATTAAATTTTCTACTCCTTAATTTCTTAAAAAAATGATTTAATTACTTGAAAACTTAATAAAAAGAGCAATCACATGGTCAGTTCACCGTTAGATTGCCTAGAGGCAACGTCTGGCGCCATCACGGCCTATAGGAGATATTCGGTCGTGACAAAGGCATAATTCCGTTGACAATCAAGTATTCCGCCAAAAATCAAAGTAAGGAAGCTCAGTCTCTTAAATCCTTTATCCAATTCCAATTTAAATTCATGTAATTAAACTAATAAGTTGGGTGCAAATAATACAAGTAATGCATGGTAAAGTCCTAACTCTACTCGTACATAAGCATGATTTTTGCTACGTACGGACTCTCATCACATCGTGTGTATGTAGCACCCACATTTATTATCAAATTAGATATTTAAAACATCTACGAGATAATTTTTTCTTATAAGGTTAGGCAAGAAACTTACCTCGCTTCCAAGTCCTCTATCCCGCTCTTTAACCACACTAGAACTTCTAAAACGACAACGAGCAATCCGAAACTAATCAAAAGTTGTATAAACTAATAAATATATGTTCAAAAGTTCATAATTTAACTATTAAACTAATTTCCGAACCAAATTCGAAAAGTCCATGAAAGTCACCTCCGAGACCACGTGCCCGGATCCCGAAAATTTTCGAAAATAAATATTACTTATGATCTCACGATCTCAAAAATATAATTTTTTCCAAATTCCACAACTAAATCCGTGATCAAATCCCAATTTTACTTAAACCCTAGGTTCTCCACAAAAATCCCATATATTTTCCACAAGTTTCCATGTTTAATCTACCAATAATCCATGTTTTAACTTAAAGGTGGGTAGGATTTACATACCTTGTGATGTTGATGAGAATCCCCTACAAATTTGCTCTCAAATTCGCCCAAGACTAAGTGAAATTTATTAGAGAATAGGCTAAGCCCCGAATTGAATGCACCCTCTTCTGCCCAATGATTATCGCACATACGGTTACTTAACCGCATCTGCGGTCCCGCAAGTACGGTTCAAAGATCGCATCTGCGATCCCCCCTCGACCTCCAGCCTTTTGCTTTTGCGGATAGAGATCCGCTTCTGCGAGTCTGCTTCAGAGGACTTTCTCCGCTTCTGTGCATCTGCTTCTGCGGACTCCTTCCGCTTGTGCGATCTTTAGCCCATCGGTCCATTTCGCTTCTGCGGAGCACCCATCGTATTTGCGGGCTCGTAGATGCGGAAAAACCTCGCATCTGCTGCCTCACAGCTCCAGCCCAAAATCTTCTTCTATGACCATGTGGCCGCTCCTGCGGTACCGCACATGCGGCCATTTTCTCGCAGGTGCAATTGCACCAGACCTGAAGCCTTCAGCAATACAACTAAGTGCAAGTATGTTCCACACCTCATCCGAATAGCACCAGAGGCTCCCGGAACCCCATCCAAACATACCAACAAGTTCTAAACACAATGCGAACTTACTTGAAGCCTCAATTCACATCAAACAACATCAATATCATGAACCGCACCTTAAAACTACATTAATCATTTTCTAAGCTCCAAACTCATCTCAACTAACTCCGAATGCGTCGAAACATACTTAGACAACTCGGAATGAAGCAAAAAGTTAAGCACAAGTTATAAATCATGATACAAACCTATTCCAAGGCTCAGAATCCCAAACGGAGATCGATAAAACCAAAATCCACTTCAAGTCATACTTAGGAAATTCTAAAACCTTCAAAATGCCAACGTTGAACAATAAACACCGAAACGTTCCCGGTCCACCCGAAACTCATTCCGGACATACACCTAAGTCCAAAATCATCATTCGAACCTATTGGAACCTTCAAATCCTGATTCTGAGGTCGTTTACTAAAAGTGTTTACTCAAGTCAAACTTGGCCACCTTAGGCCACTATTATGGAACTAAATGTTCTAAATTCAACCCGAACCCCTCCAAAGCTAAACCAACCATCCCCGCAAGTCATAAAACAGTAAAAGCACATACGGAAAGTTTAAAATATGGAACATGGATCTATAAGGAAAAACGACCGGTCGGGTCATTACATTCTCCACCTCTTAAACAAACATTCATCCTCGAGCGGGTTTAGAATCATACCTGGAGTGCTGAATAAGTGTGGATATCTGCTCCGCCTGTCCTCCTCGAACTCCTATGTCGCCTCCTTGATTGGTTGACCCCTCCACTGGACACTCACCGCAGAAATCTTCTTAGACCTCAATTTGCGAACCTGCCTGTCAACAGTGGCAACTGGCTCCTCCTCATAACCCAAGCTCTCATCTAGCTGAATTGTACTATAATATAACACATGTGACCTGTAGGCATGGTACTTCCAGAGCATAGACACATGGAAGATCGGATGAACTCGCGATAGACTGGGAGGCAATGCAAGCTCATAAGCAACCTCCCCAATTCGCTTCAACACCTCAATTAAGCCAATAAACCTCGGACTCAGCTTGCCCTTCTTTCTGAACCTCATGATACCCTTCATCAGTGAGACCTTTAAGAGAACTTTCTCGCCCACCATAAATGATAAATCACTCACTTTCCGATCTGAGTAACTCTTTTATCTAGACTGTGTTGTGCGAAGTCGCTCCTGAATCAACTTTACCTTATCCAAGGCATCCTTTACGAAGTCAATACCATATAACCTAGCCTCGCCAGGCTCAAACCAACCAATGGGCAATGACATCGCCGACCATATAAAGCATCGAATGGAGCCATCTAGATGCTGGACTGATAACTGTTCTTATAAGCAAACTCAGCCAATGGTAAGAATCTATCCCACTGCCCTCCGAGGTCAATAACACATGCTTTGAGCATATCCTCCAAAATCTAAGTTGTTTCCTCCGACTGCTTGTCATTCTGTGGATGAAAAGTTGTGCTGAGCTCTAATGGGTACCCAAATCACTCTGTACTGCTCTCTATAAGTGTGAACTAAACTGAGGGCTTCTATCTGAAATGATGGAAATAGGCACACTATGCAGCCAGACAATCTCCTTAATATAAATCTACTAACCCCTCTGAAGAGTACGTAGTCACCATTGAAATAAATGGTGCAGACTTGGTTAGTCTGTAGACAATGACCCAAAAAACATCGAACTTCCTCAACGTCCGTAACAAACAACACAAAATCTATAGTGATGCACTCGCAATTCCACTCTGGTATAACCATCTGCTAAAGTAGGCCAACCGGCCCCTGGTTCTCATACTTAACCTGCTGGGAATTGAGACACCCCACATACTCAACTATGTCCTTCTTCGTCCGCCGCCACTAGTAATGTTATCTCAGGTCACGATACATCTTTGTTGCACCTGGATGAATATAATACCACGAACTGTGTGCCTCCTCTAGAATTGTCTCCCTCAGACCATCAACATTAGGAACACATAAGCGACCCTGGAGCTACAGAACACCATCATCATTGACAGTAACTTCCTTAGCATCACCACGTAGTACCGTCTCCCAGTTTTACTAATATCCTAATATCTGTTTACAAGGAAATTATTATTACAAACCAATAATAAATGAATTACAGAAATAAATGATACTATACTATAGGGAGCCTAGATAGGCCCAAAGTAAACCTGAAAAAAAAACCAGGCCTTCAAACAGTCCAAAGTACCATATCCCATAGTGTCCCAGTGAGGGTATCCTAATGTGTCAAAGTTCCCAAGGGCCTTAGGGACCCCGGCAATGCTCACACCAAGATCCTCCTTAAAGAGCAACAGATTTGTGCAGTGTGGAATGGCCAACCCTAGTGTGTCAGAGTTCAGAGGACTCTCATGGACTCCTAAGCAGTGCTCACACTGGAGGGGCAGGACCCTAGGTATTCTAAGAATAGGAGTGAGAGTGCTTTAAAAGAGTAGTGGTCGTTTAAGGAAAATAATTTAGGAGTAAAATAGTTAAGAGGTTCTAGAGGGAAAAACAACTCAGAAGTGGAAACATTTAAGGATTAAAACTGTTCAAGACTGAAAACAACAATCAAAAGCATTTTGAGAACAACGACATAGTCACAAAGCAAGAATTCACATTGCCCAGAGTCGGCAAAAGGAGTTTTAGCCTTGAACTCAATCAACAACAGACAAAATCCATTGGTTCAACAAAGGTTTCTTATGGTCTTGGTCTATTAACTAATACTAGGTGAACATACAGCCTTGTACCGCTTACAGGGTAGTATATTGGATCAAATAGTCACACATAAAGGCAAGCAAGTTGAGGGCATAGATGCCATGATTTAATCATGGGTTTATTAGGGATGAACATCTATAACAGGACAACAATCATAGGTCTAATGACATAGGGGCAAACACATAGATCTGTTGTAAGCAGGACAGCACATACATCTAGTGAATAGAAACAGGCAGGTTGACATGCTGAAAACAAGACCCTCTAGGTTTAAACATATGTAAGTAAGCATGGTGATTAAGGCATTAGCAAATAGCACATAAGTCTTAGAAATAGGCATACTAATACCAAAAAAAAGCATACTGATTCAAACAACATTAAAGTAGGACATGCTAGGAACAGGAAAAGACACAAGTCTTGGAAACAGACAATGTAGACATATTGAAGGCAGGGAGAAACCGCATAGGTCTTAGTCAAGAGCAGGCATGCAAGTATCAGGGAAACATACTGATTCATTGACATGAAAGTAGGCATGTTGAGAACAAGAAGCATACTGATTTAGTAACATGCAAGTGATCATGTTGAGCAGGAAGTGCTTAAACTAAGTCACACAGATGTCTGAATAATAATAAAGTGAGACATGCCAGTTAGAAATTTGCAGTAAGAGAGTGAGGTAAATAGGATCCAAGATCTAGCCTTGGCTTTCAGCCGGCTAGACAGTGCAATAGACAAATAATAGTAGAGAGCAAGAGTTTTTAGAGGTGTTTTTCCTTAGGTCTGTGTGTGTGTGTGTTTGAACAGAGCCATGTATTTATAGGAGTCAAGTAGTGTAAAGTAAATAAGTCAAGGTGGTTCAACATTGAAAATAAGGCAAGGAAATCAATCAAACAATCAATCAAGCTTGACATGGCAAAAAATTAGGGAGTTATACCCAAAAATAACTCGGATTGAGCTTCAAATAAGGCAACAAGTGAGTCTGACAGCCAATCAAGGTCCGAACACCATAAATCAAGCAATTAACACACAAATAAGGTAGCATAAGTAATTAGAGACCAATCTGGGGTCAAACACCCCCTAATTTAAGCTTAATAGGCAACGAATGTCAATTAAGAATCTCAGAATTAAGGAAAGGAGGAAAAATACAGTAAATCATCTCAGCAAAATATGAAACCTTAGACGGTTGAGTCAGTCAATCAACTATTCAAAAAATAACGGGCAAAATGTTGAAGTGAACAACGAACAATCGAACAACTAAAACTGGAATACAGTCATTAAATAAAGATTAATCAAACACATAAGGAATTTCAGAAAAGCTTTTTGCAAAAAACAGACGAAGTGGAACGCTCATTTTGAAAAACATTTAAAGTCGATTAATGGTAAAGAAACAAGAGATCTTTAAAGAAAAATCACTGACAAACTCAGAATTACTCCAGATCTACAAAGATCTGGACCGATTCATGTCTAAAAGATTAGGGTTTTGAGGACAAGGGGTGGGGTAAAGAGAATCTGGTTTTGAACCAAAGATTCGAACCATAAAACTCAAGATAATAGCACTCACAAATTGAGGTGACCATAGGCAGACTCTTAAAGAGTCTCGAACAAGATCTGGGCTAGATCTCTTTGAGATCTCTTTCATGAGATAGCAAAATCGAACTACCAGAAGAAGTAGGAGTCCAGTAGAGGTCTGAAACAACCATGGAACAGGTAAGAATCGAAGGGATTAGGGATAGGTTTAGGTGGCGGCAATTAGGGTTAGGGTTGGTCTCAGACAGAACCGGAGAAGAGGGGATTCAAGGGCGGCTGGTGTGTGAAGAATGATTAGGGTTTGGGGTCATTTGGAATAAAAGGGAAAGAATGAATGGTGGTCGTTGATCTCTGTGATCAACGGCCAAGATTATAGGGGTTTGGGGCCGGGTAGAAGTCGTTTTGGCTGGGCAGATTTGGGCCTGGTTTTTAATTGAATTTGATTGGGGGGATCCGATTTTGGATATAAATTAGGGGCTATTTGTTAAATACCCATTTTTACTAAATAAAATAATTTAAAAATAGCTAATTAAATGATAAAAAATAATTTTCATACATGAAGGTGATTTAAAATAATTGCTTAATATTATAAAACTATAAAAAGCCATTTTTTTGTATAGATAACGTAGTTATGCATATGTAGAGGCTATTTTTGCAAAATCTGCAATTAAAGTCCTGAAAATGCAAATGCAATTATAAAAAATGCAATTAAAATATTTAAACAATCATATGAACATAAATGATTTAAATCATCATACAATAGTATGAGGGATAGTTTTGAACATTTATGTGATTAAAAAATGCAGAAATAAATGGATTTAGGGCCTTTAAAAATTGTAGAAAAATTATAAAAAAAATTGTGCATGTTTGTAAATGCATGTACATTATTTTGAAAGTGTGTATGCACATTTTAAAATATATGAGGGATAAATTGGGTATCAACATGGAGAACTTAGCATATAGCTTCTGTTCTGCAAGGTCTGAAGCACTAACCTCAAATAAGGCTCGTGCTCCTCCATACTACGTCAGTAGATCAATATGTCATGAATGAAGACAATAACAAATGAGTCAAGATATGGCCTGAACACCCATTTCATCAAATCTATAAATGCCACAGAGGAATTTGTCAAGTCGAAGGACATCACTAGAAACTCATAGTTCCCATACCTAGTCCGGAAAGCCGTTTTCGGAACATCCGATGCGTGAATGTTCAGCTGATGATACCCAGGACTCAAATCGATCTTAAAGAACACCTTGGCACCCTGCAAATAGTCAAATAAATCATCAATGCATGGCAACAGTTACTTGTTCTTAATGGTAACTTTGTTTCACTGGCAGTAATCAATGCACATCCGCATACTCCCATCCTTTCTTCTTCACAAAAAGTACCGGTGTACCCCATGGCGACACACTCGACCTGATGAAACCCTTCATGAGCAACTCCTCAAGTTGTTCCTTCAAATTCTTCAACTCTTCGGAGCCATGCGGTATGGTGGAATAGAGATAGGTTGGGTACCTGGCGCAACTATTGAAGTCGATATCACGATCTGGTGGCATGGCTGGTAGATCAGAAGGAAACACATTAGTAATCTCCCATACCACGGCACTAAATCAATCGTGGGAGTCTCTATAGCAGTATCCAAAACATAAGCCAAATAAACCAAACAACCCTTCTCGACCATATATCGAGCCTTTAAGAAAGAGATAACCCGACTAGATGTACTGATAGATGAAACCATCCACTCCAATCTAGGCAACTCTGGCATCGCCAAGGTAACTGTCCTGGCATGGCAATCAAGAATGGCATGGTACGGGGACATCCAGTCCATGCCCAGGATGACCTCAAAGTCGCTCATATTGAGCAACAGAAGATCCGCTCCGGTCTCATAACCATAAAAAGTCATAATACAGGACCGGTAAACCCGATCCACGACAACAGAACTGCCCATTGGCATGGACACATATATAAGGAAATCATAAATGGTTACACATAGTATCGCTTCACTCCATCTGAATTGATCAGCTTCGGCCAAACTTCTCCGTCCATTTCTGCAAGTATGAGGGCTCCTCCTGTTAGAACCCGATGAACCATGTATGGACCCTGCCAGTTGGGAGAGAATTTCCCTTTGGCTTCATCTTGATGTGGAAAAATCTTCTTTAACACCAGCTGCCCCGGTGTGAACCGTCTTGGTTTGACTCTCTTGTTGAAAGCTCTGGACATTCTGTTCTGGTAAAGTTGACCATGGCAAACTGCATTCATTCTTTTCCCGTCTATAAGGGCTAACTGCTCATAGCGACTTTTTACCCATTCTGTATCTTCAAGTTCCGCTTCCTGTATAATCCTCAGGGAGGGAATCTCTATCTCGGCTGGGATGACTGCCTCGGTATTGTAAACCAACATATAGGGAGTTGCCTCAGTTGATGTGCGGACTGTGGTACGGTATCCCAATAAAGCAAAGGATTGCTTTTCGTGCCACTACTTGTGTTTCTCTATCATATTCCTTAGTATCTTCTTGATGTTCTTATTGGCCGCTTCTACAGCTCCATTCATCTGAGGTCTGTAGGCTGTAGAATTCTTGTGCTTGATCTTGAACGTCCACACATTGCTTTCATCAGATCACTGTTGAGGTTGGAACCATTATCAGTAATGATTGACTCTAGGATGCCGAACCGGCAAATGATACGGTCGCGGACAAAGTCTGCCACGACTTTCTTGGTCACTGCTCTGTAAGATGCTGCTTCAATCTATTTGGTGAAATGATCAACTGCCACTAGAATGAACCTGTGCCCGTTTGATGCGGCAGGCTCGATAGGTCCGATAACATCCATTCCCCAAGCGGCGAATGGCCATGGAGAGCTCATTGCAGTAAGCTCGTTGGGAGGAACCTTTATCATATCCGCATGTATCTGACAGCGATGGCATTTTCGGACATACTGGATGCAGTCCGTCTCCATGGTCATCCAAAAATAACCAGCTCGGAGTATTTTCTTGGCTAAGACGAAACTATTCATGTGCGGGCCACAGGTCCCTGCATGAACCTCTTCCAACAGCCTGGACGCTTCCTTTGCTTCGACACACCTCAGTAATCCCAAATCGGGAGTCCTCCTATACAGGATTCCTCCGCTGTGAAAGAAGTGATTGGATAACCTTCGTAGTGTGCGCTTCTGAGTAGC
>NW_017670571.1:262791-267791 GCF_001879085.1 Nicotiana attenuata | reverse complement strand
AAAACACATAAAGGGAGGGGAGTCCTAGGTTTATACATAATATGGATCACCTCACACAACACCCGGTAACCGTTTATACACGTGGTGTTATCGCGTGGTCATCATATCCATATTCTACCCTCCCACCCCGTAAAGGTTAGTTTGAAAACGCGTGAGTTGGTCACGAGGCTTATTACGTGCTATTACCCATCCCATCCTATAAGTCCCGGAGGGTGTTTAGGACTACTAATCCTATGAGGTGAGTACTAGGCTAAACCCCTAGGTTTTAAAGGATAAAATCCTTAACGACAAGTAGAGAAACAGTTAGGACTTGCACAGATGAGGTACACATAAATAGTTATATGGCTCAAATATTCCTCCACAAGTAAGTCATGTAAGTAGCATGTTTCAAACAACAATAAAGGTCTCATATTTAGAACCTCAACATGAATTCTAGATGTGAAAAACAGTGGCAAACAGCAAGTCTTAATGAATTCCAGAAATATGACTGATTAGTTTGAAAATCCATTTTTTTTTGTTTTGAACGGGCGGTGCATAACTAATCGAGTTATGTTTTTGATTGATTTTAGCAAACGTTAGGCCTAAGGTTTGCCTAGGCATTTTATTGAGTACTTAGCCCAAATTAAAAGGGGTAGACATGCTGAAAATATATCCGACAGTACACCTAAGAACAGGATATCTACATGTGAGTTATGCATGCGGAGACAGTATCGTTTCAAAAGAAGAAGTTATTTAGTGCTATTTCTGATGAAGCATGTAGTTAACATCATTAATATCTAACGTGGATCCTTAAATGAACACGGATGTGATGACATGCATACATGAATAGACCTAAGGAGACATGATATCTAATGCAAACATGTCCTATGCAGGATCTCTATTGCGCACAGAGGTGACACTACCAGAAAATGGGCCTATGGGAACAGTTATTTTGGCAACAGTTTGTAAACTGTTGCCATAGAGTAGATATAGTAACGGTTTCAACCGTTACAATAGAACTTTGGGTGGTATAGCACACTTTAGACACAAAACCGTTGCAATTGTAGAAAAACCGTTGCCATAGATATTTTTTAAGCAATGGATTTGTAAACCGTTTCAGTAGACATGTATATTGGAACGGGTTTGGCAAAAAAATTTCTATGCGAACGGTTTTTCATTTCCCTCATTTTATTTTCGCTAAAATTCACTAGCGCGCCTATCAATTTATATTTTTTTAAACTAATTTAATAAAGTAAATAAAATAAACCCCACCTCCACCTCCAGTACATGGACACATCCAAACTCCCCTCTCTCACTCCACTGTCTGAACTTTTCTTGTCAAACTCCATTAATGGCCGAGTTTCAGGTTTAACAAATCTTCTCTTAGTCGATTTTCAGATTTACTTTGTCACTTTCACTCTCTCTATATCTATGCAAATACCTCTTCATTTGACCACCAAAATCATCAAACCCTAGAGTTCCCAAAGCCCAAAACGTGTCGCCGTTCACCATTTTCCGTCGGTCTTTCCGGCACTTCTCTGAATGTTTGTCGGTTACAAATCCAATGAACTCAGATATCCACTTCTTCAAGGACAGTTGCTAGCCTTCCCCAAATCCCTAAATTCTAAAATCAGATTTGTGCTCGAATCAGAGAAGCCCAAAATCGCCATAGCCTGATAATTTTCTCTCTTCTTTTGGTCTTTTTACTGTTTTTGTTACCATTGCTATATCGTTTTTTTACTGCTTTTGTTGCCAAAACCAAAACTCCACTCAGCCACAGATTGACTTATCCACAACTTTTCCATTTCAATGGCCAGTTTAATGGAAACTATTGCAGTTCCTCGCGCCTCTGCTCTGCCGTCGGCATCGTTGGCTCCTATCGCCGGTTCTTCCCTCTCCGACCGTCGGTTCTCAGTTAGATTCTCCGTATTCAAGGGGCTTAAGATCCAGCAGACTCGTTCATCATCAATGTCATTCAGCTCATCTTTAAATTGAGTTCCCGTAGAGGAGGAATCGTTGTGTGAGGCTCAGGACACTATGTTCTAGGTCTTTATTTCTTGTCCTCCCTTTAAATTTACTGTTTATTATATTGCTATTTGTCACACCTCCCTTTTTACACACCCACCCCGAAGGATAATGTATAAGGGAGTTTTTCCATTTAAAGTGACATTATTCGAAATGGGATTATTTTATTTATTTTTTTAGAGTCGCCACTTGGGAAAGGATTGGCTTTTGGTGTCCCAAGCACCGATTTAATTTAAATCCCAATCAGAGAGGAAAATTCGACTTCCCAATTGGAGTCTGCGAACCAGAAATTCTGAATAAGGAATTCTGTGACCCGAGGGAAGGTGTTAGGCACCCCCGAATCCCGTGGTTCTAGCACGGTCGCTTAAATTATTATAAATGGCTAAAATCTAGTTTTATACATGTTCAATCCTATAGGTGCATTTTTAAAATTATTTACCGTTTTTAATTTATTTTTACGAAAAATGAACGCGCGTTTAAGAGCGTGTTTTCAGATCACGTCACAAGTGAAATGCACCCATCCTCAACACCTCTTATTCAACGTTTTAGGATTTGGATTTGGTCGCATGAAATGCACACCCGACTTTAGGAAGGTAATTTTATTAAAAGACGCGCCTAGAGCGACTAAGTGTTATCAACTGTTATGGGGCCATGAAATTCGCTAAACGGCACGCCCAATTTCTAAAATATTTTAATTTATAGTATTTAATGAGGCCCCGCAGTTATATGTTTTGTTTGGCGAGGCTCGTTCATTAATATATTTTTAACGGTCAATCTAAATCGAACTAGATTCTCTATTTGCATTGTGGTCTTTAAAGGGGCTTGGCAATATGAAATTCTGGGTTTCCAAATTCAAGTCCGGATTCAAATTAAAAGGATAAAACCTTTTAATTTAAAACCGCCACCTAACTTGAAGACCTAAATTTTATGTTGCAAATTGAATAACCTATATTCCTAATGTGAAACTTTGGGCCCAGGACTGTACAGTTGATTGGGGAATTTGGCCCAAAACTGCACTGTGAATTTGCCAGTAGTCGAACCTCATCAATGCCCAATCGTGTAAAAATTATACAGGCCAGGAGCAGCATTTAGTCACTTCTGTCGTTTGATTAAGGAAACCAATCCAGTCTTAACGCGATAGGACACGTAATTATCTCTATTGTTTAATTAGGCTTTCGACTCGTTTATTCACCGCTTATTTCTAAGGCAAATTCGTGACACTGATTCAATTGCTGATTATATTCAGCAGTTGGATGTCTAAAGGTAATTACACAGGAGCCTATTAAAACTATATCAGAGCTTGATAAGCTTCAAGCACCGTCACAGTAGACTAAGTCCATTTTAAAATAGAGTTACACAGAGCCAGTATCCTAGGCTTATTCACTCTGTATAGATAATTGAAAATAGATCGGAGTCCCAGGCAAGTCTATATAATTGTACAGACACGAGTGTTCCATGCTGAATACAACTTTCAAAAAAATTTGATCAACATTAGCTAAATTATACATCGCTAATATACTTCCAGTTTGTAATATACAAACAAAATCAGATCTGAAACAAACTGCAAAGGGGTAAACTCCATCTCATTTTCACTATCCATTCCAAGATTACATTCAGTAAGATTTAAAGCATGTACCTGGATTTGATGAGCAAAAGGAAGAGAGGTAGAAGTCACGCAGTATTAGGCAACAAGCAGAAAGTTAGAATTCAGCAAGCTCGAACAGATTCTCGATATCAAAAAAACAGCTTATAGCCAGTGTAGAATCAAGCAGAAAATTAACACAACAACGACTCACGATTTAGCTTTGAAGTGATTTCTAAACCTTACGAATAGCAAATGACCAGGACAACTTGTTCGACTCCCACTAAGCTTATCAGAAATAAACTAGAAATTAGAAAACTGTGTAATGCAAACCCGAGATGGATTTGGAAATTAACTGCTGGAAACTTTTATGAAAAAAATTTTAGAGATCTCTGAACTTTTTTCAAAGGAATTTTTTTCCCAGGATCTCACCTTTGCTGCACAGGCAATGTAGGTGCCCTTTTTATAGGCAAAAACCTAAAGAGTTACCTTCAGATTTTAAGGTTTTCTTTTTAGTCCCTCCCTCATTAGTTTTTTAGTCCCGGTCATTTTTAAGACTTATTACCCAAGTAACAACTTATTTTATTAAAAATACAACTAAAAGTCTATTCTAGAAAAGTCCTAAGCACCCATTACAAATCCTATTTATCCTTACCTTTTCAAAAATTACCAAATCTTGAAGTACGCCTTTTCTATAACTGAACTGCCCCTCAAAACTCTTCTTGGAATTACTTGACCCAACCCAAACCCCTTTACTTAGTTAGTACTGACTATAGTTAACCTTATTTAATGCTAAATCAGCTATACATCAATTAACCCTAATTACTGAATTAAACTAAAATTTTAATCAAACAGTGATTTAATCCAACGCAAACAGTATCTGAACAGGGTGAAACAACAATTAACTAAGATTAAAATGAAGCAAAAAATCTTAATTGCAAAGAATTATCGAGACAGGCTAACACACGTTTCAAGGATCGAACTATTGAATTAAAGGAATAAAATCATGCATTGGACAGTCATATATATACACTAATTATTAAAATTCTAGAACACATACTGAATCAAAAAAGATTAAGCAAAACATAAAAAACAAAAGAAACAAAATAAAATCCAGAAATTAAAAGAAGGGAAAACAGAAATACTAATAGAATTAGGAACTCGGTTAGGCAACTGTTGCTTGAATCCTCCAGGATTCTTGACACGTAACATCCCTAATCGTGTTGTTCATACAAGAACCCAACATGATTAGGGAAATTCCGGTCAAAAATCCTAAAATTTGAGCTAGGGCTGCCGGTTTTAAGATTTGAAATTCGAGGAGTATGGCAAGATTCGAAAGGGTTTTGGCTCAGGGATTAATGATGGGGAGGTCATGGGAAGAACTGTGGGGTGTAAATTTTGGGCCGGTTTGGCA
>NW_017670571.1:246168-262691 GCF_001879085.1 Nicotiana attenuata | reverse complement strand
TTGATTATTATTATAAAAACATTGCATATATTGTCTTAAAATTGTCAAGTAGTTATTTTTGACACCATACTTGGCTTAACCTCAATGCAAACTACTCAAATTGCATTCCAATTCAAATTCGAATTTCATATCAATTTGTTAGTAATAGTGAGTTTTTAAAAACCACACATAATGTAAATTAAAAAAAATATTCGAAGATGCCCTTATCTTATAATCCATGTATTTGAGTTGGAAAAAGAAATATTTGAAATCGATGAGATTAACTTTCAAATTTTTTATACTCAACAAAGATGAAACATAAGAAGAAATTTGTTGTCATCTTTTATTTTTCGTTTTAGATCTTTCTACCATTTTTTTTGTAACGACCCGACCGGTCGTTTTGAGCCTTAGCGCGCCGTTCAGCGGTTCAAGGCCATGAGCAGCTTCAATTCAGGCATTATGACTTGTACGCGTGGTCGGAATTAAATTTCGGGAAGTTCAGAGTTGACTTGGAGGGGAAATTCTCATTTCAGAAGCTTTAAGTTGAGAGAATTGACTAGGATTGGATTTCAGAGTAAACAACCTCGGAATCGGGATCTGAGGGTTCCAGCAGGTTCGTATGATGATTTCAGACTTGGGCGTATGCCCGGATCGGGTTTTGGGTGACCCGGGAGCGTTTTGGCGCCTATTGTGGAAGTTAGCATTTTGGAAGAAATTTCATAAGTTTGGGGTTGAAGTGCATTTCAGTGTTATCGATATCCGTTTGGGATCCCGAGTCTGGGAGTAGCTGCGTATGGTGATTCGGGAGTTGGGAGCGCGATCGGAAGTGAATTCGGATGTCCGTGGAGCATTTTGGAGCCATTTGGCTAAGGATAGAAATTTGAAGGTTTTTGAGAGGTTTGACCGGAGGTGAACTTTTTGATATCGGGGTCGGAATCCGATTCTGAAAGTCGGAGTAGGTCCGTAATGTCGAATATGACTTGTGCGCAAAATTTGAAGCCAATCGGACGTGATTTGATAGGTTTAAACACCGAAAGTAGAAGTTTGAAATTCTAAAGTTCATAAAGCTTGGATTGGAGGTCGATTCGTGGTTTTAGCGGTGTTTGATATGATTTGAGGCCTCGAGCAAGTCCGTAATGTGTTTTGGGACTGGTTGGTATGATTATTTGGGGTCCCGGGGGCCCAGGGTGGATTCCGAGTGGTTAACGGATCGAAAATGGAATTTTTGGAAGGCTGAAGTTGCTGGTTGCTGGTGTAACCGCACCTGCGAGAATAGGGCCGCAGGTGCGGAGCCGCAGAAGCGGCCCAATAGTCGCAGATGCGGTTTTGGCAAAAGAGAGCTAGGACTGCAGATGCAGTCGTTTGATCGCAGAAGCGGAACCGCATCTGCGGGAATAGAAGCCAAAAGCGAAAAAGAGGAGCCTGGAGGAAACCGCAGAAGCGGCGGATTGGCTCGCACCTGCGGAACCGCAGAAGCGGTCAAGGGACCGCAGGTGCGGAAAGTGCTGGAGGTAGAGAGTGTTTTAAAAATCGGAATTTGGCCATTTTCTCTCATATTTTCTTGGCTTGGGCGATTCTTGGAGGGTTTCAAGAGGGGATTTTCATCATCAACGATAAGGAAAGTTAATCCCACCTATCAAGTTAAATACATTGATTATGTATGGATTTTAGCATGTAAATTGATAGAAATTTGGGGTTTTGGTAGAAAGACCTAGAAATTTATATTCTTGGAATTTGACCACGATTTTGGGTATGGAATTAAGAGAAAATTATATATTTGAGTTCGTGAGGCTATGGGTAAACTTATTCTTCGAAAATTTTGGAAATCCGGGCACGTGGGCCCGAGAGCATTTTTGTCAACTTTTCGACCGGGGTTAGGAACTGTTATAAATTGGATTGTAATGAGTAATTGAGTATATATTAATGGATTTGCATAACTATTGGCTAGTTTTGGAGCGTTGTGCATCAATTTGAATTTTCGGAAGGGCGTGGAAGGCCGGTTATGGATCTTCGGAGCGAGGTGAGTCTGCTTTCTAACCTTGTAAGAGGGAATTGTCCCCATAGGTGAAATAATTGGTTATGTGCTCCTATTTGTGGGGGCTACGTACGCACGAGGTGACGAGAGTCCGTGCGTAGCTACTAATATGTGTAAGTCCGGGTAGTCTAGGACCCAGAAAGCATGCTATACTTGGAATATCTGTGATCTTATTGACAATTGAATTTCCTAAATCCTATCGAATTGGTAAATGAATTTCTAAGAAGATTAAACTCCATTTTCTTGAATTGTTAAAAGAGAATTTGGCTTTTCCTTGGATAATTGTTCCCTAAATTTAGGAAATTTGTTAATTAATGGATTATGAATCCGGAGACTTTTAATAAAGATGAACTTTTACCTGTTTAATAATTTACTTGAATCTACTGTTGTTCTTAATAAATCCGTGAGTCATCGCATTAATAATAATATTACTGGACCTTTAGTAAGTGTCGAAGTTGCCATCTCGTCTCTACTTCTTCGAGATTAGGCGGGATACTTACTGAGTACACATTGTTTTTGTACTCATACTACACTTCTGTGCATTTTTGTTGCACAGGCACATGCGCCACTAATGGCTTAGCAGGCGTAGCAACATGGTTGACACGGAGACTAGGTGAGCTGTATTTCCTCGAGGCGACCAGCAGCTAGTATAGTCTCTCTCAGGATTCTATTTATTTTCTGTCCAATTGTATTCCGGACAATTGTTGTACTTTATTCGATTTTTCTTAGAAATTGCTCATGCACTTGTGACACCGGGTTCTGGGATGGTTATGAAGTATTTTGTGTTAATTGCTTATTATTTAATTTGACTTGAAGCAATTCTCTTCTTAAATTGGTAAATTTGAAGAAAAGTCATAGTTTTCAAGAGTATTAAAATGAGAATTTAATTAAGTATTTTGGGTTGGCTTGCCTGACAGTGGTGTCTGGTGCCATCATGACCTTTAGTGGAATTTGGGTCATGACAACATGGTATTAGAGCACTAGGTTCCTAGGGTCTCACGAGTCATGAACAAGTCTAGTAGAGTCTCGCAGATCGGTACGGAGACATCTGTACTTATCTTCAGTAGGCTGCAGGACTGTTAGGAGTACTTCCCTTCTTGATTCCTCATCGTGCGATTTGATTCCTGGAGGCTTATGCCCCTGTTTCCTTCCTACTCAATCCTACGCGACGCGAACCGTTTGTTATAAATCGAGAATTGAAGAATTGTAATGGTACTACCGAGGTGGTGCGGGATGTTTCTCCCAGCATAGTTTTCTGAGCTATTATCGTCGCCCTGTGGAAGGATATTCTGTCGTTTCGGCTCAATAGCGGTGCTTCTAAGAGCTCTGAGGCTAGGCACAGGTGTCCATGATGCTATGAACGCGGTATTGATATGATGGTAGGACATTTGCCTACGTGTCGGGGTAGTGAATGACTTGAAAGGAGGGTTACTCAGTGCATGATCTAGAAATTCGATATTTTATTCCTGGCAGGGGAAAGGAAATCAGACTAAGAAAGGTTAGATGTGGGCTGGTGGAGTAACGAGACTTGGTATTTGCGAGCATGGTGAAGTTTTCTTCTATGATGAGGTGTCGTTGTCTTAATTGAACGTACTCAGTTCACCGATTTTATGATCTTCTACAATTCGCCTTTGGGGTAGAATATTGTGTAATAGTATTGAAGATGCGGCTGTCAGATATTGCGGGGTGCGGTAGTTCAGGATTGAATCAGTATTTCTAATGTCGACGACTCGAGAAGGATGATCTCCGGAAAGGTTTAAAGTTAGTAACAATTTGTGGGTTCAAGTGCTATGAAGATAGATTTTATTAAGGCAACAACTAAGCAACAAAGGATGAGGAAGGACACATGGGGAGTGTCAGGCGGTGGTTAAAATTTCTAGAAGGCCAGGTATAAGAAGCAAAGGTCGAGTGGTCGATTAGAGGGGTGAGTTCCGCCAAAGTGGGAGAGTGGCGAAGTCGCATATGGGCTTTGTGTTAGGATGATTTTGCACTTTAAGGAGAGTTTGGAACGACTTGGAATTTTTAGTGATTGGTGATTTGGGCCCACGGATTAATTTGGAGTATGGGCTATTAGGCGGCAGGATATTTGATATAACGGAAAGGAGCTGCTTGAAATGAAGAAGGATACAACCTAACTTTGAATAGGAAGGATGTTGCCCCGCACTTAATTGATGTCCACGAGCGGTGAATGGACTCGTGCAACTAGAGAGTGAGCTTGGACTCAGGATGGGTCATTAATGTCGTGGTGTTTGCACCCGTGTAGCGGTGTTGGAAGACATCGGCACGTAGATCCCACAAGTGGGATGTCTCCAGTGAGCAGGACGGCGGTCACATGGTTGGTGAAGGTTCTACAAAGGGTTCTATTGGCTATACAGCAAGGAGATCGGTCGTGTGAATGGGGTTGATGATTTAGAGTATAAAAAGGGGTTTTACAGAAAGATTCCGAGAATTTTTTCGGTTGATTGCGCAAAGTTATGTCAACAAGAAATAAAGGATTCTAGTGAAGTCCAGAGTGGTGTAATAATGGCTTCAAGCTAAGTGGGAGAGTCCCACCGCCTATGATTAGGGTTGCATGGTTAACTACTTGCGAGGTTTCTGGTTATTAGCATATTGATGGGTCATTCCAGCTACGGAAAGGACATAAGCGGTGATTTGAGCAAAAGGAATTATTAAAGGTGTGCTATGGTTGGCCTTATTGGCCCATGTTCAGACTTGGGGAAGGATTCAGGATTTATGCCTTGTATAGATGTGGGTTTCAAGGGAAGTGATTCTGTCGGGTGCTTCGTCGAGAGGGTATTCATGTGCTAGAAGATTTATGCAGTTGATTATATTCGGGGCCAAGCCAGAGCGGGTGGCTCTCAACAACGGTCCTAGTGGATTCAATAAGGGTGAAGTATGGTGCCTAATGGCTTCGAGCCTATAGATACAGTTAAGAACTAAGCCTTGTAGCAGCTTATGAGGAGGTGCCCAGAAGATTCTATGATGTTTTGACCTGCAGGGTAGCAATTGGGAGGCATGAAATGGTTCGTGGTATTTGAGACAGCATGGTCTCGTGAGTCAAGGTCACTCGAGATGAGTGCGGATGGAGTATGCTATGTGTTGAATGGAGTTATTATTATTTCTAAGGCGATCGAGGGTAAATTAGAAGAAGATAGATTGATTAGCCATTGTTGAATCGGCATATTGGTGGCAGTGATCGGTCCCTTCAGCGCGATCAAGTTATGCAAGTGATTTGGAGCGGTACATGTGAGGCTTGTCGGCCGTCGTGATTGATGTTATTCAGAAGTATTCTAATTGTTATGGCATGTCATGTGTAGGCGGATTCCGGAAGGGCTATGGTGGCTTAGACCACTATTTAGAGATTTGGCGTATTCTACGGTTAAGAGGATTCACCTGTGTGTCGCAATGGTTCTCCTGAAGTGAGTTAAGTGAAAAGTTTTTATATGATGAAGTGTTAATCTATTAGTGGTTCCGGAGTTATGATGAAAATCGTGTTTTATCGTATATTGGCATGTTGGGTGCAGAGAGTGGCATGGAATTTGAAGTAAAGATCAAGGTTACAGTTCGGTGTTCACGGGAATGTCACGAGCTCGGATGAGCAGAAAGTAGTTTCGATGTTTAAAGTAAGTTGGTACTGTCTTCAGCGTCACCCGAGATCGGTGTTTGTGGAAAAAGGCTTTGCATCCGGTTGAGGGTTCTTGATCACTTTTTAGCGCTAGCGCGGCCGGTGAGCTGGATGTACAGATCTGTTATCTGTTACGAAAGATTGTGGGGGCGTGTCCCACGGGAAGATTGTACAAGTGTAGCATGTAGTCACTGATTGATTGGAGAATGAAACCAAGTATGGAGGTTGTGGTGGTATCGTTAATTTGAGAATGTATGCCTGGAGGGCACTCGGTTTATTGGGGTTGTGGACTGTGGATGATTACTCCGGTTATGATGGTTGTTCTTATGTGTTATGAGAGAAAGGGGAGTATTTATGGACCTTTGAAAGGTTATTAGCCTAGTTCGGTGTGATCAGAATCAGCTTGAGGTCTATGCCTGGATTTAAATGTGAATATGGGCTCTATATCAGGCTAGATGTGTCCATTTCAGTAATGCGCTCCTTATGGAAGGGCGGTCAGGGTGTTATTTCGTCGTCAATTATTTCATGTAATAATATATTGCGCCGTGTGAGTTGTGAGACGGCTTGGGAAATTGCTTATGTGTTGAGGTTCCGCATAGAGATGTTGTTATATGAGCAAAATGGATCTTGAGATTCAGATCGTATATCGCACCTCAGTTGTGCTTGAGTTTGTAGCTTATGGCACTATATGTCCCCTCAGGGATAGTATTATGCACTTAGCGTGCTTGTGATCGATATTCGGTATCTTGTTGTAATGAGCAATTCAGCTCGATGTGTATCTCCTTATATGAGTTTTATTTGCAGATCGGGTTGCACGCTGCAACAGTGAGATGATAATTACAGTCCCTTATATTCTATTCTATGTTTTTTGTTTCTCCATTTTCTGAGGAAAGTTCATATTAGTTGCGTGATTTGAGTAGTCCCTTCCAGAGTTCATTTTCCTTATGTATCGCGTTCGAGTTGGTAGCCTATTGGCACTTTGTGGTATCACATGAGACTTTTGGTCATGTCAGGGGTGACTTGTTGCCTGAACAGTTCGTACAGAGTAAGATAAGGTTACTGGATCTAGGATCAGTGCGATCGGATTATATGAAGTACATTAAGGAGCTAAGGCCATTATTTGGTTCAAGATGAGGTGATGGTTCCTGACAGGAGTATAGACCCAATGAATTGTTGGTTCGACACTTGGTTATGAATTTCTACACACCTCTTCCGTCTTGGCGGTATTGTGAGAGTTAGAGCAAGACCTATGTAGGTCATGAGGTGCAATGGGTGCATCAGACTCGTGGAATTTCGATTTATTCGATCAGAGCATGCTATTGTGGTCCTGTGAGTAAAGTGGTGCAAGATGTGAATTCAGCTAAGATATGCAGTCATGTTTTGGTGCTGCGTGTAGTTATTGATACGGTGTTCATATGTCGAAAGCAGGCCTGACAGAGAATTTCGGATGTTAAAACCGGGCACCAAGGCTTATTTGCCTAAATGAAAGAGGTTATCTTTAGATTTGATTGAGCTGATGTGCCCAACTGAGTTGTGGTAGCACGGGTAGGTGCACGAGGTATTAAGCAGTGATTCCAGACAACCCCAGCACAGTTCCTAGCACGTTCGAGGACGAACGTATGTTTAAGTGGGAGACGATGTAACGACCCGACCGGTCGTTTTGAGCCCTAGCGCTCCGTTCAGTGGTTCGAGGCCATGAGCAGCTTCAATTCAGGTATTATGACTTGTACGCGTGGTCGAAATTAAATTTCGGGAAGTTCGGAGTTGACTTGGAGGGGAAATTCTCATTTCGGAAGCTTTAAGTTGAGACAATTGACTAGGATTGGATTTCAGAGTAAACGACCTCGGAATCGGAATCTGAGGGTTCCAGCAGGTTCGTATGATGATTTTGGACTTGGGCGTATGCCCGGATCGGGTATTGGGTGACCCGGGAGCGTTTTGGCGCCTATTGTGGAAGTTTGCATTTTGGAAAAAATTTCATAAGTTTGGGGTTGAAGTACATTTCAGTGTTATCGATATCCGTTTGGGATCCCGAGTCTGGGAGTAGCTCCGTATGGTGATTCTGGAGTTGGGAGCGCGATCCGAAGTGAATTCGGATGTCCGTGGAGCATTTTGGAGCCATTTGGCTAAGGATAGAAATTTGAAGGTTTTTGAAAGGTTTGACCGGAGGTGGACTTTTTGATATCGGGGTCGGAATCCGATTCTGAAAGTTGGAGTAGGTCCGTAACGTCGAATATGACTTGTGCGCAAAATTTGAAGTCAATCGGACGTGATTTGATAGGTTTAAACACCGAAAGTAGAAGTTTGAAATTCTAAAGTTCATAAAGCTTGGATTGGAGGTCGATTCGTGGTTTTAGCATTGTTAGATATGATTTGAGGCCTCGAGCAAGTCCATAATGTGTTTTGGGATTGGTTGGGGTCCCGGGGGCCTCGGGTGGATTCCGGGTGGTTAACGGATCGAAAATGGAATTTTTGGAAGGCTGAAGTTGCTGGTTGCTGGTGTAACCGCACCTGCGAGAATAGGGCCGCAGAAGCGGCCCAATAGTCGCAGATGCGGTTTTGGCAAAAGAGAGCTGGGACCGCTGTCACGACCCAAATCACCGATCTGGTCGTGATGACGCCTCTCGTGAAGATAAGGCCAGCCAACTAACCCATATCGCCTTTTCAAGAATAGTTAAACATGAATAAGCAGTCTAAATATGATTTAATAATATTAATTAGCGGAAGTACAACCCAACACAGCCCTAATCGGGGTGTCACAAGTCACGAGCATCTATAAGAGTGCAAATACAACTACAAGGTCTAAAAATACACTGAACAGGAATAATGAACAACAGAGAGAGAAGCGGTGCTGCGAACGCTGGCAGTCACCTCGCTAAACTCCTATAACTCTGCCTCCGATCTGCCAGAACCCGCTACCGGGCGAATAAATACCTGCATCTGCACACGAGGTGCAGGGAGTAAAGTGAGTACTCCAACTTAGTGAGTAATAAAGGTAAATAACAACTGAGCAGTAAGAAATCACGTAAAGCAACCGACATGCTGTATCGAAGTAGTGTAAAATCCTTTGAGAAAAGCAGTGAAGCTGTGAAATCTTTAGAAATATCTTAGCTCAGTTTAAAACCTCTTTGGAAAAATGACCTTTTTAAACAGTTACGCAATGATCGCAAAACAATTAGTGCCGATAAGCACAGAAAAATCTGCCCCTCGGGCACAAATACCACAGTATAACAGGTAAAATGACAAGTAAATATGAAAGATGATGAAACACAATAGAAACGTTCGCCCCTCGGGGCAAATANGCCTCTCGGGCTCACTCTCAGAACACTCTCAGCCCCTCGGGCTCTCTCTCTCTCAGATCGCTCTCAGAATAGTATCATATATAGTAACTGCTGCGGCATGCAGCCCGATCCACATATCGCTGCGGCGTGCAGCCCGATCCATATATCGTCGACGACGCGCACTAGGGGTGTGCAGACTCCGGGAGGGGCCCCTTACGGCCCAAGCGCAATATCAAGCCACCTCGTGGCATCATCTCTCGGCACTCGGCCTCACATCACTCAATCCACCTCGTG
Organism: Nicotiana attenuata; assembly: GCF_001879085.1. Taxonomy (NCBI): domain Eukaryota; kingdom Viridiplantae; phylum Streptophyta; class Magnoliopsida; order Solanales; family Solanaceae; genus Nicotiana; species Nicotiana attenuata. The sequence continues at coordinate 253,477 of NW_017670571.1, read as the reverse complement.
GCATATAAAAGTATCTCAGGCCCGGCCTCATATCACTCAGCATGTCCTTACATATGGCCCTCGGCCTCACTCAGTCCGAAAATCATCACAAGCCCCTCGGGTATTAGTAAAACAGTAGTTCTCAGCCCAAAACATCATTTAGAAATATCATTTAAGTTTTAAATCTGAGTAAAAGTGGCTGAGTTGTAAAAACAGTAGATATCAACAGGACTGAGTTCAAGTAATAATTCAAAACAGTGAGGAAATAGTGATAAACATCCCCGAAGGGTTCAAATAGTTGGCACGAAGCCCAAATATGGCAATCAGCCCAAAATCATGATGATAACAAATAAGTTTCAGTCAAATACGCGGTAAAATCATCAATCGGGACGGACCAAGTCACAATCCCCAACGGTGCTCTACCTTACGCTCGCTATCCGGCGTGCAAGTCACCTCAACATAGCACTACGATGTGCAATCCGGGGTTTCAAACCCTCAGAATATCATTTACAATCATTACTCACCTCGAACCGGCAAAATCCCTAGCTTGCGACGCCTTTGCCCCTCAAATCGGCCTCCTCGCGCGTCGAATCTTACCAAAACCAGAGCGAATACGTCACAATATGCTAAGGGAACAAAGCCCAAGCGAAAACAATCGAAAAATATCAAAAATCCCGAAATTGGCAAAACCCGAGCCCCGGGCCCATTTCTCGAAACTCAGAAATTTTCATATCAACGTGTTCCTTATCTCCCCGCGAGTCCATACACATCAAAAACTCTTAAATCCGACCTCAAATGACCCTTCAAATCCCAATTTAAAATTTCAATATCCCAAGCCCTAGTTCTTCCTTTTTAGCTAAATCTCCATGAATTTCTAGGTTAATTACACAATATAATCACGTTTTTGGTTCATAAAACTTACCTCCAATCAATCCTCTTCGAATCCCTCTTCAATTTCTCCCAAAGAGCTCTCAAAATGTTCAACAATGGTGGAAAAGTGACTTAGGCTCGCGGATGAATTGTTTTAAAAACCCTTCTGCCCAGCTATGATTTCCTTCTATGCGAACGCGAGGGCCTTCTCGCGTTCGCGATGCACAAATAATCCCTTGGCCAAAAATTACCCTACGCGAACGCGTCTGAAAACCCGCAAACGCGATGCTCAAGAAACTCACCCTCTGCGAACGCGAACACCCTAACGCGAACGCGAAGAGCAAAGCCTGGCCCGCCAAACTCCTGCTACGCGAACGCCGCCCCAGGCACGCGAACGCGAAGGCCAAATTAGGCCTGCACTACTGCTGCGTTTTCTACTATCTTTTCCAAGTTCCAAACTTCCCGTTAGCCATCCGAAATCACCCGGAGGCCCCCGGGACCTCAACCAAAAGCACCAACGCATCCTAAAACATCATTCAAACTTGTTCCAATCATCAAAACACCTCAAACAACACCAAAACCATCAAATTACATCGATTTCAAGCCTAAGTTCTTCTAAAATTTCCGAAACACGCATTTGATCAAAAACCCAACCAAATCACCTCCGAATGACCTAAAATTTTACACACACATCCCAAATGACATGACGAAGCTTCAGCAACTCTCGAAATTCTATTCTGACCCTCGGATCAATTTCTCACCTATCAACCGGGATTCGCCAAAATACTAACTTCGTCAATTCAAGCCTAATTCTACATCGGACCTCCAAAACAACTTCCGATCACAATCCTAATTCATAAATCACCTAAAGAAGCTAACCAAACCATAAAAACTCCGATCCGAGCTCATATACAAATAAGTCAACTCTTGGTCAAACCTTTCAAATTCAAAGCTTTCAACTGAGACTCTTCTTTCAAATTCATTCCGATTTTCCTGAAAACCAAAAACCAACGATCTACATCAGCCATAATACATCACACGGGGCAAGTCATGCCCGAGAACTGGCGATCAAAGTGCAAAAGCTCAAAACGACCGGTCGGGTCGTTACATCCTCCCCCACTTAAACACACGTTCGTCCTCAAACGTACCCAGAGTTGTTCTAAAAGCCAACCAATCGCTGAATAACCTTACCATGCATATACCCGGGGGTGATCCCACGTCACCCTATCTCATATAGGTCCGATAACACATAGAAACTGAAATTATACAACCCAATCTAGCCCGTGAATCATAGAACTACATTTTCAATTCTGAAACCATCAATACGATCAAAACCTCACACCTATACTCTGAATAGACCCGAACTAGCTGTAATAACCCATGCCTGTAAACTCAGGTGCAATTATATGATATGCCACATAACTCAAACACATGTAGCGATAACTTCCATTCACAGCAGCTGCCCACAACAACCAACTACCGATAGAAAACCTTTTATCAGCTAAAGTCTCATTCCAACACTTTCATATACTGCCAACGATAGATGAAACACGCAATAAACCATGACCATTTCTCAGATCAACCATTCATGAAGTCATTTCTCCTCTAGTAATTACCATAGCAAATTTTCGAGTCGAACCTCGATATTAACCTTCCAACGTGCTGAAATCGAATCCGATCGTATTCATTAATGATCCCAACGATCTCCTCTAATCCAACACACCACTCTGGTGACATGATACATCAATAGAGGCCTAAGCCACAACTAGCATAATACGCGCACCACTAAGCAACGGTTCGAACATACTCAAATCATGAAAATGGCTCAAATGAAAGAGCTGTACCTCAAGATCACCAGCACCACCACAACACAAGGCTAAGAACCCGGCTCACATCATAGAACAGAACACACGAATCTAACCCGCAAGGTCATATCTTCACATAACTTCGCTGCAATGCGCGATCCTATCCAAATACTGCTCCACATGAAACACCTCAAGTCACTCTGCTCAAAATCATCGGCCACGCACAATTTGATGTTTGGAACCAAAGCAAATCATTACACCCACGACGAAACAAATAACATACGCCACGCAACCCGATAGGACATAACCGATACGCCATTCACCGAGCAACACCCAATTACTCTTCCCGCTCGAGTTCCACTATGAATTCCCAATAGAACCGCACCACATGTGCCCATAATCAACAAATCATAACGTCTCACAACACAGAAAAGGTAACTCATAGATCTCCCCAGATTACTAATAAGCTCAATAACAATCGAATCAACACATCCCTCAACAATACAATCCGGAGCCAACCAAGCCGACTCAAGTTAGAACACGCATCCACATTGGTCTGCCAACGAACTCATTATCAAGGAAGCCTAAAGCCGCTCCTTCCACTACTATAACTTCTGCCGGAGCCGTACAATACGGTGCCCGGCACCAAATCAATACCGAAATCCACAACCTCGCCCGGTGACATGCCCGACCACAAGAAACACATCCGAAGGTCCTTCAACACTGGAACTGAATCGATGGTAGAAACTTCTGCACTAACATCCGTCACGAAGGCCAAATTAAGAAATACAGTCCTTCCCAGCCATCCGTTGGGTCTTTGAAATATAACCCATTCTACTAGAACATAATCCAACCCACCTCGCCACTCAACCCGTGGCATTTCCGGCATAGCCCATAGCGTAATAGTCCAGAATAACCCAACACTGAGACAACCAGTCTGAACTCCAACATCATACCCAAAATCAAACATATCAGCAAAGAAAGATCCACTCGAGCCTCCAAAACCCGAAAGCCGCTAAACGGTGCCGATACACACGATCCACAACCACAACACAGCCTGCACATGAGAACTCCCAGTCTCCAACTCCATATAGCACACGAATCATCGTACCTGAATCCCAATTTCGCCGTCCGAAAGCATACCACCTTAAATACCCCATCATTCCACGATAATACTCTAAAATTTCCCTGTACCACCAAGCAAACCCGAATATCACCAGTCGATCTAACAAGAAAGTGCCGCAATATTACCGAAGTGCCATCAACTTAATCACATTACCCTTTTTCTGAACATATACTATCGTCAAATCACTTCCAATTAGAAATATCATTCCCCTAATTATCTGAGGCTACCCGTTGCTTAAGAGTTTTATGAACTCCCTTTCAGAACTGAACTGTAACCTAACACACGCAAGTCTCGGTCCTCCACAACATACCGCATATACCATAACATCCGAGGATAACATGAAAACTTTATCTCCCTTCCGAGCCACAGACACCTACGCACTCAACTAGTCAAGAACTTTCCATTGGTCCCATTTAGAAGAAAAATCACTATACATCCCATGCTCCGCATGCCCATAGAGAATAAACATCTCCAAACCACGGTAAAACACAATAAGAACTCTCCCAATTCCATTTGCATAAACTAAACTGCCAGGACTGAATCCTTCTAACTAGACCAAGCTAAACAAACCGTCAAAACCCAAGAGCTTTGCTGCAAAATACCTGAAGAAACCCATTACCTCGTAAACACCTAAAGAACTAATCATATCCTTACCATATCGATCTGGCCTACTACCAAGTTATCTCATCTATCCGAGCTCCCTTCTAATTTACCTTTAATTGATACCCCTTCTTGCCATAACATCACATTTCCTCAATCCAACTCACCACACGAGACCCAAGCATGATACCACACCGTCCAAGGCTCATACGTCGCTGAATACTTTCTTAAACATTCCCGAAAACACCACATTCCAGAATACTTTACTCTGAAGAACTTCCTGCGAATCTAAATCCGTTACCTTTACTTTCCTGACACTGATACATAGAATCCCATAATTAACATAGAAATACCACAAGTCTTGACCTCTTCCAATATAAACTCAGTTTCTAACCACGTATACAACTTTAAGACACCTGATTGTAACATGTAGAATCTTGAACATATTAGAACCATTCTCGAGAGTCATTTACTCTATTTACACTGCAGTTAGCCCGATCAAACGAACAGGACCACCCGTGCCTCATTAGCACTCTGACACAGCAAGATACGACCTCATCCCAATACAAACAAGCATCTTCCTGCTCTATGCACCGAGATTTCTTTACCAACAACAACTTAAGACATCCTGTGATTCTCTTTCCCCATGAAGCATAATGTAACCTCTGTCGAAATCTTCCTTTACTCGAGCCATTCTCGGTCTCAATTTTTGCAAGTCATAGCTAATTCACTCGCACGCCTCAAACTGGAACCAACATAGCACCTAACCGTGCAATCAACTGCTCACAGCAGACTCCCCCACTTGGCTCGAAGCAATAGATCCAGATACACTCAATAACTCATAACACTTTTACTCTATTGATGCCACAATACCATAGTGAGATTAAACTCAAATCATTTGTAAGTTTGTGAAAACACAGATCATCTAGTACTGTAAATCTTCTACAAATCTCGCATTCATCCCCGCAACAGTTAAGCCCACTCTCTTAAGCGACCCGAAATTTCAAATTTCAACATGTACTTTTCAATTACACATGAGATCTCCTAACATACACATAGGGATCACACCACTTCAGAACACTTCGCAGGAGATAACCCACCTGCTTCGCCTCAATATAACATTTCTGTATACCTTCCACCGTCATAAACTGTCCGTAGTCACTTAGTCTTCCTGAGTCTGAACTCATACCGCAACATGGATTTTACTTCACTCGCAACCAGAAAACATAAAAGATATCCTTCACACGCTCATAACTCGGGGCTATACCTCGAATCACGATGGAATTCAAATACCTAATAGTTCTCTTATCATCCAGCAGACCTTCGTCGTCACTTTCAAGTCACGTAAATACATCTCGCAGTACTAACATACTCGTCACATGGCTATCCAGCCGTCACTTCCACTAATAGGGACAACACCGAACATATAAGTTCAAAACACTTACTCACACAGTCAGCACCTCGGTGCTCAAGCCATAGGCAAAGATCTGGCCTCAAGTCCTTCAGACTGGCCCAACATCAACTCACAGAAATCACATCTCGCCCCTCGATCGGGGAATCACAAGCCATCAAGGCACATCCGATATTGAGCACTCATGCGCGCATACGAACGCGTGGAAGGAATTTCAAAAGTTACTTCTCAAGCTGAATAAAGAACGCACGATAAGAATTTCAAGAATGTGAAGCTTTTCCTAAAGGTACTATAGCCTCTCGAGGATAAATACAGACGTCTCCAGACCGATCCGCGAGACTCTACTAAACCTGCTCATGACTCGTGAGACCTATGTAACCTAGGCTCTGATACCAACTTGTCACGACCCAAATCCCCGCTCTGGTTGTGATGGCGCCTCTCGTGAAGACAAGGCCAGCCAACTAACCCATATCGCCTTTTCAAGAATAGTTGAACATGAATAAGCAATCTAAGTATGATTTAATAATATTAATTAGCGGAAGTACAACCCAACACAGCCCTAATCGGGGTGTCACAAGTCATGAGAATCTATAAGAGTGTAAATACAACTACAAGGTCTAAAAATACACTAAACAGGAATAATGAACAATAGAGAGAGAAGCGGTGCTGCGAACGCTGGCAGTCACCTCGCTAAACTCCTATAGCTCTGCCTCCAATCAGCCAAAACCCGCCACCGGGTGAATAAATACCTGCATCTGCACACGAGGTGCGGGGAGTAAAGTGAGTACTCCAACTCAGTGAGTAATAAAGGTAAATAACAACTGAGCAGTAAGAAATCACGTAAAGCAACCGACATGCTGTATAGAAGATGTGTACAATCCTTTGAGAAAGCAGTGAAGCTGTGAAATCCTTAGAAATATCTTGGCTCAATTTAAATCTCTTTTGAAAATGATCGTTTCAACAGTTACAAAATGATTTCAAAACAGTTAGTGCCGATAAGCACAAAAGATCCGCCCCTCGGGCACAAATACCACAGTATAACAGGTAAAAAGGCAAGTAAATATGCAAGATGAGCACATAAAAGTTCGCCCCTCGGGCAATATCTCAAAACAGTACCAGCCCCTCGGGATCACTCTCAGAACACTCTCAGAACACTCTCAGATCACTCTCAGAATAGTATCATATAGTAACCGCAGCGGCGTGCAGCCCGATCCACATCTCGCTGCGGCATGCAGCCCGATCCATATATCGCTACGGCGTGCAGCCCGATCCATATATCGTCGACGGCGCTCACTAGGGGTGTGCAGACTCCGGGAGAGGCCCCTTACGGCCCAAGCGCAATATCAAGCCACCTCGTGGCATCATCACTCGGCACTCGGACTCGGCCTCACATCACTCAAGCCACCTCGTGGCATATGAATGTATCTCAGGCCCTTGGCCTCATATCACTCAGCATATCCTCACATATGGCCCTCGGCCTCACTCAGTCCGAAAATCATCACAAGCCCCTCGGGCATT
>NW_017670571.1:169647-246111 GCF_001879085.1 Nicotiana attenuata | reverse complement strand
TATAGGGTACACATGTATGTTTACTTTATTATATATGTAAGTAAACTTTTATTTGGTTTTATAAACTCTTTTTTGTTATTTAGATAAACATAGATGTGTACCCTATATATTACATTTATTTTTAAAAGAATTTATTTTATTCAAATCTTGCTACAGTGTTTCAAAGAACTATACTTATAGGATTTTAAATGTGAAAGAGTTTTATAGTTACATGAAAAAGATTAACCATTTCTCAAATTTTCTAGATTTAATTCTATTGTTCTTTTTTGATATCATTCTCGTCGGTGTCACTGGATCCTAAAATTAGTCGGAAAGCAAAATAATAACTCATATTTACGACAAAATAATCAAAGGTTGAGACTATGAAGGACACTTTGGATACGACTTGACTCTTTTACTACTACTTGAACTCTTATTTTATGTGTTGATATCTTTCAAAAAATATTTCTATTATAAAATTTCAGTTTCTAAAACTTTATTTTTTAATAATAATTATTTTTATAATAATGTAAGTGAAAATATTATCCTTAATTCAAAACTCATTTTAGTCGGCTATCTAAAAATTTAAAAAAAAATTTAGCCGATAAATTTTGTTTTCCAGTATGACTCTATTTTGATATTTACAATTAACCATGTTAAATATCCGAGTTATTTCAATGATATGTAAATAACCTTAAAATTTAAACCTTCTAGATAATCGTTAAATATCAATTAAGAAACAGTACATGAAAAAAGACTAACATTTTCTCAAATCTCGTAGTAATAATTTTATTTTTGCACCATTCTCATTGGTGTCATTGGAACCTAAAAATAGCCAAAAAATAAAATAATAACTCGTATTTATGTCAAAGCACAAAGGTTGACACAATATGAACGATTCTTTGGTTACGACGTGACTCTTTTACTACGACTTGAACTCTTATTTGGTATGTTTTATCTTTCAATATGACATCATTTTGAGTTTATCGATATCTCTATGACGTCATTTTGACTGTTATTATATAACATTACATATATTGTCTTAAAATTGCCATGTAATTTTTTTTCGTCACCATACTTGGCTTAACTCAATGCAAACTACTCAAATTGCATTGATATTCAAATTCAGATATCATATCAGTTTGTTAGTAATAGTGATTTTTAAAAATGACACACAATTGTAAATTAAAAAAAATATTCTAAGACATCCTTATCTTATAATCTATGTATTTGAGTTGAAAAAAATATTTAAAATCGATGATATCACCTTCCAAATTGTTTATACTTAACATAGATGAAACAGAAGAAGAAATTCGTTGTCATCTCTTGTCACGACCCGGATTTTTCACCATCGGGATCGTGATGGCGCCTACTCGTGGTAGCTAGGCAAGCCAACTTATTTACCTTTCATTAATAAATAAATCTGTTAACAATCTTTAGCATCAATAAGAAATATGGAATTTAATAATAATAATAATAGCGGAAGTCGAATTTATAAGTCTGAATCAAAACGCGGAATAGTCAACAATAGCCTCTACCCAAGATTTGGTGTCATATTACTCACGAACCACTAAGAATAAACTAAATACAAAGGTCTGAAAGAAATATAACAGCTGTCTGTCTCAAAAACAATGAGGCAACAGTCAAAAAGGAAAACATAAAGAAGAGACGTCGGGCCTGCGGACGCCTGCAAGGCTACCTCAGTTTCGTAAATATGAATCGCCTGCTTCCGAACTACTGTTGCTGCTGTTCCTCAAAACCTGGACCTATGCAAAAATGCACAGAAGTGTAGCATCAGCACAACCGACCCCATGTGCTGGTAAGTGTCTAGCCTAACCCCGGCGAAGTAGTGACGAGGCTAGACTGGACACCACATAAACCTGTGCAGTCATAAATATACAGCGAAAATCGAATACAAGGCAATTAACAACATGGGAGGGGAAACATGCTAAGGGGAGATACAATATTAACAACAATCCAGAGTAACAACTAAAGACAGCATAGGTTCACAAAGAATAAAGAATCAATACTCAAATACAAACACATAGCCTCAATAACTGTTGCGGCGTGCAACCCGCTCCATAATTACTATTGTTGCGGCGTGCAACCCGCTCCACAAATACCACTGTTGCGGCGTGCAACCCGACCCATATCATTTATCATGTATCATTGTTGCGGCGCGCAACCCGATCCTCACATTTTATTGTTGCGGCGTGCAACCCGATCCTCAATATCATTGTTGCGGCGCGCAACCCGATCCTCAATATCATTGTTGCGGCGCGCAACCCGCTCCACCATACCACTGTTGCGGCGGGCAACCCGACCCATATCATCTATCATGTATCATTGTTGCGGCGCGCAACCCGATCCTCACATATTATTGTTGCGGCGTGCAACCCGATCCTCAATATCATTGTACAGTCCGACTCCCCAAACAACAGTCACAATTATGGGGCATAAAAATAAGCAAATATTTGACAAACATCCCGGCAAGGGAAATAATCCAACAAGTTCAACCAAACGTCCAGGCAAGGGAATAATCAACGACGCTTTCTCTTTCTTACTTTTCTTATCTCAGGATAACACTGGAGCCCAAGCTCCAAGAAATTTCTTATCTCATATTCCGTCACAAACAACAATATAACGACTTCCCAGTAAGGGGACAAAACATCATCTCAAATATTCCGGCAAGAGGATTACTATAACCACATTAGCCCCAACATCTAACCACCACAGCTATAACAAACCTATTACCACACTTAACCATCACAGCTATATCTAACCGATTACCTCACCTAACCACCCCATCTACAACTAACCTATTACATTACTTAACCACCTCAACTATAACTATAGTCATCCCACGACACAGGGAAACATTAACCTAAGCGACCCTAGTATCCGTCAAGAACACAATGCAGAGGAATCACAACCCAACAATAGCCCGTCAAGAGGGCAACATAATGATCTCTTCTCTTTCTCACTTTTACTTTCACAATTCGTTCTACAACTGGAGCCGACGCTCCTCAATGAAACAAGTCATTTCATATACTTTCAATATTCGTATCACAATTCGAGCCAATGCTCCTGGAATCAAATTATCATATCATCATTCACATGTAGTTCACAACATATAGAAATACTCCAATAAACATGGAATTCACAATCAGTTCATGATAATCGCATTTTAAGGACTCACGGTCATGCTAGACACCAAGGTATAGATACTCGTCACCATGCCTATACATCGTACTCGATCACATAGCAATTAGCAACAAGACTCAACTCCTATTCCCTCAAGCTAGGGTTAAACCAAACACTTACCTCAAAGCCTTGAAATCCACTTAATCCTCAACTATTGCTTTACCTCGTGGTTCCACCTCCAATTCGCTCGAATCTAATCACAAATTGCTCAATTACTAATAAACATTATATGAATCAATTTGAATGCATAAAAATGAGTTTCCCAAGTTTTTTTCCAAAAATTCCAAAATCGCACCCGGGCTCACGTGGTCAAAACTCGAGGTTCGAACCAAAATCTGGCTACCCATTCCCCCACGAGTTCAAATATATAATTTGTTTTGAAATCGGACCTCAAATCGAGGTCCAACTCCCCAATTTATAGAAAACCTAGGTTCTACCCAAAAATCCCAATTTCACCCATGAAAATCTTTGATTTCAAGTGGAAAACATGTTTAATAATGTTAAAGATTGAAAGAATTGAGTAAAAATGAACTTACAAGTGATTTGGGATGAAGTTTGCTCTTGAAAATTCGCCTATGGTGTTTGGGTTTTGAAAGAATGGTGAAAGTGGTGAAAATTCGACTAAGTATAAAATTTGCTGGGCCTCGGATATGGGAAATGCGAAGGTAAGTTCGCATTTGCGAACATCACAGGCTTGGGAATTACGACCACAGGGATCGCATTTGCGAACTCGGGTCTGGAGGCCAGGCTTCGCATTTGCGAAAATGCCATCGCATTTGCGATCAGTGGCCTCTCGCATTTGCGAGCAAAATTCTCGCATTTGCGACCTGCGCGTAATTGCCCAGACCTCGCAATTGCGACTGGAAGCTCGCATTTGCGAGCTCGCAATTGCGAGTCTCCCTTTCGCATTTGCGAAAACCACAGAAGCCAACATACCAGATTTTTAAAAAAAATGGGAAATGCAATCCGATGCCTATCCAAAACTCACTCGAGCCCTCGGGGCTCCAAACCAAACATGCACACAACCTCGAAAAAATCCTACGGACTTGCTCGTGCGATCAAATCGCCAAAATAACATCATTTACATAGAATCAAGCCTCAAGGCACATGATTTTCCTTCTAAACTTCATAACCTTTCAAGCTTTGAACTCATAGTCCGAAACACGTCAAACGACGTCCGATTTCGGCCAAACTTTACAGAAAGCGCTTAACACATAGTTAAGACTTGTACCAGGCGTCGGAACCAAAATACGAGCCCGATACCATAGTCTTTTAATCAATTTTCATTTCCATTTTTCCTTAATAATTTCAGAAAAAAAAAATTCACGGAAAAATTCATATCTCGGGCTCTAGACTTCGGAATTCGATTCCGGGCACATGCTCGAGTCCCATATTTTTCTACGGACCTTCCAGGACCGTCCAATCTCGGGTCCGGATCCGTTTACCAAAAATGTTGACCAAAGTCAACTATAATCATATTAATATCAAAATTTTTCACGGAATTCACATATTTCAACATAAAAGCTTTCCGGCTACGCGCCCGGACTGCGCACGCCAATCGAGGCAAGTAAAAAAATAAGGTTTTAAGGCCTCGAAAGCACGGAATGGATGAGGAAATAGGTGATGACCCTTTGGGTCGTCACATAAAATCATCAATCGGGACGGACCAAGTCACAATCCCCAACAGTGCTCTACCCCACGCTCGCTACCCGGCGTGCAAGTCACCTCAACATAGCACTACGATGTGCAATCCGAGGTTTCAAACCCTCAGAATATCATTTACAATCATTACTCACCTCGAACCGGCGAAATCTCTAGCTCGCGACGCCTTTGGCCCTCAAATCGGCCTCCTTACGCGTCGAATCTGACCAAAACCAGAGCAAATACGTCACAATATGTTAAGGGAACAAAGCCCAAACGAAAACAATCGAAAAATATCAAAAATCCCGAAATTGGCAAAACCCGAGCCCCGGGCCCACTTCTCGAAACTCAGAAATTTTCACATCAACGTGTTCCTTGTCTCGCCACGAGTCCATACACATCAAAAACTCTTAAATCCGACCTCAAATGTCCCTTCAAATCCCAATTTAAAATTTCAAAATCCCAAGCCCTAGTTCTTCCCTTTTTAGCTAAATTTCCATGAATTTCTAGGTTAATTTCACAATATAATCACGTTTTTGGTTCATAAAACTTACCTCCAATCAATCCTCTTCGAATCCCTCTTCAATTTCTCCCAAAGAGCTCTCAAAATGTTCAACAATGGTGGAAAAATGACTTAGGCTCGCGAATGAAATGTTTTAAAAACCCTTCTGCCCAGCTATGATTTCCTTCTATGCGAACGCGAGGGCCTTCTCGCGTTCGCGATGCACAAATAATCCCTTGGCCAAAAATTACCCTACGCGAACGCGTCTGAAAACCCGCGAACGCGATGCTCAAGAAACTCACCCTCCGCGAATGCGAACACCCTAACGCGAACGCGAAGAGCAAAGCCTGGCCTGCCAAACTCCTGCTACGCGAACGCGGCCCCACGCACGCGAACGCGAAGGCCAAATTAGGCCTCCACTACTGTTGCGTTTTCTGCTATCTTTTCCATGTTCTAAACTTCCCGTTAGCCATCCGAAATCACCCGAAGGCCCCCGGGACCTCAACCAAAAGCACCAACACATCCTAAAACATCATTCAAACTTGTTCCAATCATCAAAACACCTCAAACAACACCAAAACCATCAAATTACATCGATTTCAAGCCTAAGTTCTTCTAAAATTTCCGAAACACGCATTTGATCAAAAACCCAACCAAATCACCTCCGAATGACCTGAAATTTTACACACACATCCCAAATGACATGACGAAGCTTCAGCAACTCTCAGAATTCTATTCCGACCCTCAGATCAATTTCTCACCTAGCAACCGGGATTCGCCAAAATACTAACTTCGCCAATTCAAGCCTAATTCTACATCGGACCTCCAAAACCACTTTCGATCACACTCCTAATTCATAAATCACCTAACGAAGCTAACCAAACCATAAAAACTCCGATCTGAGCTCATATACAAATAAGTCAACTCTTGGTCAAACCTTTCAAATTCAAAGCTTTCTACTGAGACTCTTCTTTCAAATTCATTTCGATTTTCCTGAAAACCAAAAACCAACGATCTACATCAGTCATAATACATCACACGGGGCAAGTCACGCCCGAGAACTAGCGATCAAAGTGCAAAAGCTCAAAACGATCGGTCGGGTCGTTACAACCGCAGATGCGGTCGTTTGGCCGTAGAAGCGGTACCGCATCTGCGGGAATAGAAGCAGAAGCGGAAAAGGGGAGCCTGGAGGAAACCGCAGAAGCGGTGGATTGGCTCGCACCTGTGGAACCACAGAAGCGGTCAAGGGACCGCAGGTGCGGAAAGTGCAGGAAGCGGAGAGTGTCTTAAAAATCGGGATTTGGCCATTTTCTCTCATATTTTCTTGGCTTGGGCGATTCTTGGAGGGTTTCAAGAGGGGATTTTCATCATCAACGATAAGGTAAGTTAATCCCACCTATCTTGAGTTAAATACATTGATTATGTATGGATTTTAGCATGTAAATTGGTAGAAATTTGGAGTTTTGGTAGAAGGACCTAGAAATTTATATTCATGGAATTTGACCATGATTTTGGGTATGGAATTAAGAGAAAATTATATATTTGAGTTCGTGAGGCTATGGGTAAACTTATTTTTCGAAAATTTTGGAAATCCAGGCACGTGGGACCGAGGGCGTTTTTGTCAACTTTTTGACCGGGGTTAGGAATTGTTATAAATTGGATTGTAATGAGTAATTGAGTACATATTAATGGATTTGCATAACTATAGGCTAGTTTTGGAGCGTTGTGCATCAATTTGAGTTTTCGGAAGGGCGTGGAAGGCCGGTTATGGATCTTCAGAGCGAGGTGAGTCTCCTTTCTAACCTTGTAAGAGGGAATTGTCCCCATAGGTGAAATAATTGGTTATGTGCTCCTATTTGTGGGGGCTACGTACGCACGAGGTGACGAGAGCCCGTGCGTAGCTACTAATATGTGTAAGTCCGGGTAGTCCAGGACCCAGAAAGCATGCTATACTTGGAATATCTGTGATCTTATTGACAATTGAATTTCCTAAATCCTATCGAATTGGTAAATGAATTTCTAAGAAGATTAAACTCCATTTTCTTGAATTGTTAAAAGAGAATTTGGCTTTTCCTTGGATAATTGTTCCCTGATAAATTCAGGATTGACTATTGTCGTATTTATTTATATTTGACCGCGTCGCATGTATGATTCACGGGCGGGGTAATAGATGCATCTATGGTTCGGGCCGCTCGACCCTCGGCAGTGCACATTTTAAATTTTGTTGGATCGGAACGTATGACCTCGGCATGAGTTGCGCATGCTTGTATTGCTTGCTTTGATATTTGTTGATACTAATATCTGCTCTCCCGACTTGAGAAAATTTGTTAATTAATGGATTATGAATCCGGAGACTTTTAATAAAGATGAACTTTACCTGTTTAGTAATTTACTTGAATCAACTATTGTTCTTAATAAATCCGTGAGTCATCGCATTAATAATAATATTACTGGACCTTTAGTAATTGTCGAAGTTGCCATCTCGTCTCTACTTCTTCGAGATTAGGCAGGATACTTACTGAGTACACGTTGTTTTTGTACTCATACTACACTTCTGTGCATTTTTGTTGCACAGGCACATGCGCCACTAATGGCTTAGCAGGCGTAGCAGCATGGTTGACACGGAGACTAGCTGAGCTGTATTTCCTCGAGGTGACCCGCAGCTAGTATAGTCTCTCTCAGGATTCTATTTA
Source organism: Nicotiana attenuata (assembly GCF_001879085.1). Taxonomy (NCBI): domain Eukaryota; kingdom Viridiplantae; phylum Streptophyta; class Magnoliopsida; order Solanales; family Solanaceae; genus Nicotiana; species Nicotiana attenuata. The sequence goes on along the minus strand of NW_017670571.1, from coordinate 238,092 downwards.
TTTTCTGTCCAATTGTATTCCAGACAGCTGTTGTACTTTATTCGATTTTTCTTAGAAATTGCTCATGCACTTGTGACACCAGGTTCTGGGATGGTTATGAAGTATTTTGTATTAATTGCTTATTATTTAATTTGACTTGAAGCAATTCTCTTCTTAAATTGGTAAATTTGAAGAAAAGTCATAGTTTTCAAGAGTAAATGAGAATTTAATTAAGTATTTTGGGTTGGCTTGCTTGACAGTGGTGTTCGACCCCATCACGAACTTTAGTGGAATTTGGGTCGTGACATTTTTCAATATTTATTTTCTTTTATCTTATTTTTTATGTCATTATTTCTTTTGTTACAAAAATTAATTTATTTCACTATAAAAGGATGAGTTTTAATAAAAATTGTCTACATATGAACTTTAATTATATTTTTAGTCTTTGGTGGAAATTATTTCATATTTTTCTTTTGGCTTTATCTAATCAGCCTAAATAGGTGCTCACCCGACCACTTAAATTAAAAAATTGAATGATGAGTAATTCATATCTAATATGTGTATAATCGTGTGTTGTTGGTATATCATCTATTTATATTAGCTATAAAAAATAAACAATTAATATGGCCGGATATTATGTAAATACATAAGATTTCGGTTTTTTGAGTTTATCCATGATATAACTTCTATTATAATAATTTTAAAACTCTCTACTAATGTTCAAAAATATCTTATCTTTTTATTATCTTTGAATTAAAAAAAGTAAAGAGTTTTTTGAAATAATTTGTTTACATTTTAAAAAAAATATTTCACGTCATACCAATTTTTTCTTTATATATACTCTTTGTTACACTTAAAAGTCGCTATAGAAACTATCAATTAGAAACCAATTTATGTCTTGTTGAGTTTGAAAAAAAAACCTTTCACATAATCTAATGATTCAAAACTAATATTCTTCAACGAAAAAAATATTATACCCTTGCAATATTGGCTTGACTACAGCTAAATGAAGGGGTTTCAGCTTATATCCTTCAATTCCTTGAATGTGCTAAATTGAAATTAATGATAGCAATTGTATAGCCAAAGTTTTGTTATTTGTTTGATGTCCATTTATGCAAATTGACTCTTCAAACAAATATTCTTCAAGAAGAAAAAAGAAACAACTTTTTTTTTTTAATATTGACTAATTTTGTGATGTTTCTTTCTCCAGCATGTATGTTTACTTTATTATATATGTAAGTAAACTTTTATTTGGTTTTATAAACTCTTTTTTGTTATTTAGATAAACATAGACGTATACCCTATATATTACATTTATTTTAAAAGAATTACGTTTTATTCAAATCTCGCTACAATGTCTTAAAGAACTATACTTATAGGATTTTAAATGTGAAAGAGTTTTATAGTTATATGGAGTAGTTTTTTGCTAGAGGCGATTTAGTATTTAAATAATTATAAAAAATAATAAAAGTTCCTAACATGATTGCATATGATCATTAACCGAATTAAGTATGATAATATGATAAAAAAGATAAATTTTATTTTTAATTTAAATTCGAATTTTAGAACTTTATCTATAAATTCAAAATTATCTTTTAATTCAAAATTCGTGTATATATATATATATATATNATATATATATATATATATATATATATATATATATATATATATATATATATATATATATATATATATATATAATGCTTAAATCCGTACCCGACAAACCGCGGGTAAGTCGAGTACAAGAATCAAGAAAAGAGGGGATAAGCTACTTAAATCTTCTCTATTTCTCTCTGCTCTCAACAATGGAAGCTCTTGCTCATGGGCTTCTACCGCTCAGTGCTCTTAGAACAATAAGTCAAAAAGAACATAGGTGTCGCCATGTCGGTTCAATCCATTTTCTTAGCTCTCCAGTTCCATCTTCTCTTAAATTCAGTGCACCCATAAAGGTTCGTGTATCTAGTTTTTTTTGTGCATTTCGTTTGTATTTATTGCTAGTTGAGATTTCTGAATTGGGGTATGTTTGGTTTGGTTCAGTATAGAAGTGGCATTATAAGGATGCAAGAAGAATATGAGTTGAAGCAAATGAAAGATATGGCTGCTGCTAAAAAGAGATGGGACTCTCTGGTATTTTTCTCAGACTAATATTGCAATATTTCTTTTGACAGACATGTAGATGGAGGGAGATAGATGAAAAATTAAGGGTTAATTTGTATGCTATAGGATGAAATTAGTGCCGGGTTGCAATTTAAGTTATATACACTACAATGTAATGAGAAGGGGAGCCTTGGCGTATCTGGTAAAGTTGCTGCCATGTGACCTGGACGTCACGGGTTCAAGCCGTGGAAATAGCCTCTTGTAGAAATGTAGGGTAAGGCTGTGTACAATAGACCTTGTGGTCCGGCCCTTCCCCGGACCCCGCACATGGCGGGAGCTTAGTGCACCGGGCTGCCTTTACACTACAGTGTAATGATGTAATTTCACTTGTTATTTACCTTTTGTTTAAAAAGTAAAACCGTTGCTTAGTTCACGTTTCGGATAATAATGATAGGATAGTTAAAGATAATCTGTGAGGGAGTTGTAGATGGATCGGAAAACTAGAGGGGATGGTTATGTGTCCCTAAAAAGAAAATAAAAGGCAAAAGCGCAAAAGTATATCTTACTCTTTGAACTTCCCATGGTTCAGTCCGTTGTTTCATGTTATTAGAGTAATTAGCTAGCTCTAAGAATAGCATAGATGCCCTTCTTTGAATTCAGGTGTCAAAAAGTGAAAGTAAGGACTATGAACATGTTTTGTTCTCCTAGGAACTTCTTTTCCAATTAACTGCCAACCTAGAGGAAGTGGAATAGTTTGAGGCGGACCCAGGATTCAGTGATCGTGGGGGCACCATGACATTCAATATAAATTTATCACTGCTCATAGAGATTGATACGGGGGCCTAGGCTAATATTTGACTATTTCTTGAAGACATTTGCATGTATATATAGATTTTTTGCGGAAGTTACCGGGTGTCTGTGGTCCCTCTTGTTAAGGTGTGCGTCCGTCTCTGGGAATAGTTACTGCATGCATAGTTGCAACAATGTTTGATTTGGCCTTCTTTTTAAGGCAAGATCAGAGTTTGTTATTGCAAGTAAAGAATGTCTTCCAAGCCCATCCTCCTAGGTGATGAGTTATATCACAGTTTCAAATTGTTAGAAATTATAAGTCGCGCAATCTATTAATTTGTGCTGTACGGAAACATCTTAAGCCTTGATTTATCCTTCATTAAGTTCTTCAATGTTATACTATGAGAATAACATCTGTGTTCCCTTTTTGTTCTAGATCAGAGATGGGAAAGTTAAAGTTCTTACCCCAAGGGAAGCTGGTTATGCAATTCAACTCTCAAACAAAACGCTGCTTGATGTTCGTCCCTCTATGGAGCGAAAGAAGGTGGATTCGACTTTCCTTCAAAAACCACTTCTCTCTACTATCCACATTACGAGGCGAATGCTAAATGGCTCAGCGTTGTCTCCCTTCCGTTATTTCACTTTACATGCTTTACACAATTCTCATTTAATAATTGTGCCAGTCTTTGCTTAACTCTGCATGTCAGTGGCTTTTCTTCTTTCAAAACTCCTTGCTATGGTTCAATTGCATTGTCTAAAGCTTATTAAAGTTTGTGATGTGTGAGCGCCCACATTTTGTTGAACAAAAATTCCTCTTAAACTCTAGGTTCATGCCTTTTGGGATATGAATTAGATTAAAAGCCAAATACATTCCTGCTTAAATGATCGTGTTATTTTGTTGTCCTAGTTATCATGATTTTCTTAACTGTTTTGCAGGCCTGGGTAAAAGGCTCCACCTGGATTCCAATTTTTGATGTTGATACTAGTTTAGAACTTGGTATTCTTTCCCGGAAAGCAACAAACTTTTTGCTGGGTAACAAACTTTCCCTTTTTACTATATTTTTATCTTTGTTGTTACTTAGGAATGGCAGGCGGTGCGGGGCGGTGCGGGTGCGGGGCGGGTTCTGTCTGAACCCGCGAAATTTAAACCCGCCCCGCCCCGCACCGCATAGGATTTAAACCCGCATTCACCCGCCCCGCACTCCACCCGCATTCACCCGCCCCCCATCGCACCCGTAATTTTTTGAACTCTTACGCATTAAACTATAAAAGAGATGATAAGATGATCTAAGTACTAATAAACCAACGAAGAATTCAAACATTTTGGATAATTGAATTGAAAGGACGGAACAAATTTTAATTCCTTTAACAAAAATTTCTAGTATTAATACCAGAAGAAAGCATGCACTTCCATATGTACATGGAAAAAATTTTGTGAAACTAGAAAATTTGCTATGTTCCGAAGCAGTATGTAGTCAATTCATGACTTCAACCCGCAACCGCCCCGCAACCGCTTAATTTTAAATAACAATGCTTCTAACCCGCCCCGCCCCGCCCCGCCCCATTGCCATCCCTAATTGTTACTCAATGAGACACAAAGACATACAACTTAACTCCAATAAAAAGATATGCGTACCTTGTGTTTTGTATAATTATCAATTTGTGGTACGTCACAAGTGTAGACCTCATCCCTTCTCTTTCTTTCTTTATTGTATTCCTTCGTGAGGATTGCTTTGCTTCTTATTGTGCAACAATAAACCCTCTATGAAGTCCAAATGACACATCTTTATAAAGAAATGAAAAGTCTATATATTTGATGAGCCTCCAATGGAGTTTATATACAAAGGAAGTAACCAATAGTGCTAAGCTAAGTCCTAGAAAGTGGGAAAATATAACCAGTACAAAAAACAAATTACCTGAAAAAGCTAAAATCCAGTTGATACTAAACTGTAGCCTAATGTAACTGAACATGGACCCATTCAAACCTAACAGCAAGTGGTAAGTTGTAACAATAGTAGTACATGTGCTATTACGCCCCTCAAGTTAGGCGTGAAGATACAATGCCTAACTTGGGAAGCATGCGTTGGAAGGCCGGCTTGGACAATGGTTTGGTGAGTGAATCTGCAAGTTGATCAACGAAGTGGATATGCGATATGCGGACTAGTCCACTGTGGACTTGGTTACGAACAAAGTGAAGATCAACCTCAAGGTGCTTTATTTTTGTATGATGTACTCGATTCTCGGCAATGTAAGTGACCCCAAGGTTATCACAAAGTATTATAGGAGCAGCAGAGAGTGGCACATGAGATCTTTGAGCAAGTGTGTGATCCAGTTTGTTTCAGACAAGGCAGAAGCAACGGCACGATACTCTGCCTCAGTGGAGGAGCGAGAGACAGTAGGTTGCTTACGAGAACACCAGGAGATAGGCGTCGTGCCTAGATAAACAATGTAACCAGAGATCGAGCGGTGATCATTGATATCACCTGCCCAATCGGCATCAACATAGGTATAGAGGGCAGTTGAAGGTGTTGGGGAAATACGAACATGCTGGGATGTTTCTTTAAGATACTGAAGGATCCGTTTAACTGCTTTCCGGTGAACCACAGAGGGAGAGGTGTTGAACTGGGTAAGCTTGTTTACCGAATAGGTGATGTCAGGTCGGGTAAACGAGAGGTACTGAAGCTTACCAAGCACATATTTGCCATCGGTTTTGGGTGCTCCGTCATCAAGCAGTAGTTTCACGGACGTGCTCATGGGTGACTGAACACCTTTGCAGTCTTGCATCTGAATATCATGTAGCACCTCCTGTATATACTTAGATTGACTAAGAAACAAACTGTCGGCATCCCTGTATACCTCAATGCCCAAGAAATAGTGCAGTAAACCAAGATACTTTAGAAAAAACTTTTTCGAAGAGAGGTAATTACATGTTGAATGAGTGTTTCATTACTGCCCGTGAGTATGAGGCCATCCACATATATCAGAATATAAATAGTAACTCCCAGATTGTGCAGAACAAAAAGAGAATTATAACACTGCGACATTTGGAACCCCATTTGAATCAACGTAACAATGAGTGCATCGTACCAGGCCTTAGGAGCTTGTCGAAGTCCGTAAATGGCCTTCTTGAGATGGCAGACATAGTCGGGATAATCCAGATTTTCATAATCGGGAGGTTGTGACATATATACGTGTTGATTAGTGTAATTAGTAGGAAGATTTGATTAGATTAGATTTTATTCTCTAGCCTAAGTATAGGCTGATTTTATTCTGTAGCTTAATTGTAGCAATTACTGATTTCTTTTCCTAGTTTAGCCATAGGATTCATTGTATAAGTATCAGTACTCTTGATATGAATAATATACTGAAATACAAGAAGCTCTCTTCTTCTTTTTGAAATCATCATGGTATCAGAGCCTCTGCTGCCATTTTGAGGTGAGTTTCCTGCCTCAGCAGCACTATAGGTTCCAGTTCTTTGAAAGAGGTCGAGTTTTTCCTCCCTCACGGTGGCTGTCCGCATTGAAGCCATTATATACCAGTAGTGTGGAAAATAACACCACTGCAAGCTTCCTCAGGCGACGGCGACCAAACCCCACTGAGCAGCTCCGAGAAACACCTCCGCACACGCCTCCACGCGCCACCAACAGGTCCAGCTCCGGCGCGCGTGAATCCCACGCGCCGGCGAGTAGACAGCTTTCCGGCGAGTTTTTTTGGAATTCTTTTTCTCCCTTCTGGTCGCCAGCACAATACGACCCTACCCCAGTTGCAATTTTTTTTTTCTATCATCGGAGGTAGGGTTTCTGCTTCTCAGCCCTTGTTTCCAGTAACGTTGCTGCCTTTTTTCTTTCTTGGAGTTCAAGTTTAGATTCTGGACTACTAATTAAGAAACAATGGGGGACACCAAATCAACAGATAACTCTCTTTCACATATGGTTAATTCTGTTTCACAAGTTAGCACAGTTAAATTGGATGGGGCTGGGACATATCTTGCTTGGTCAAGATCTTGTTTGCTTTTTATTAAGTCCAGAAAGTTGCTTAGTTATATTACGGGAGAAAAGAAAGCACCTGTTGTGACTGATGCTAGCTATAGTCAGTGGGATTCAGATAATTCCCTAGTTATGACACGGCTTTTGAATACTATGCACCCTCGAATTTCTAAACAGTATTTATTGCTTGATACTGCTGAAAAGATCTGGAATTCCACTAAGCGCACTTACTCTCGTATGGGAAATGACGCTTAGGTCTTTGAAATTCGAAATAAGATTCATGCCACTTAGCAAGGTGAGTTGACTATCACTGACTACTATTCCGAGTTAACTGGGTTATGGCAGGAAATTGACTACTATCAGGATCTCCAAGTGAAGTGTACCGATGATGCAGTTCTCTTTCAAAAATTGGTTGAAAAGGAAAGGATATATGATTTTTTTGGCTGGTTTGAACCCAGAATACGATCAGATCAGGGTCCAAGTTCTTGGTAAAGTTCCTTTTCCTTCTCTTGAGGATGCATACTCTTATGTTCAACAGGAAGAGAACCGACGAGGAGTCACGCTTTATTCCACACCAATCGAGAAGTCTGGGTTAACTGTGTCTCATGAGCAAACAAAGGCGTTCACTTCTGATAAAGATCACTTGCACTGTGACTACTGTGGAAAGTCAAGACATACAAAAGAGACATGCTGGAAACTGCATGGTAGACCAACTAGAGGTTATGGAGGCAAGCGTGTCGGTCTATCAAGGGGTCAAGCTATTATTGCAGAAAATGTGGAAACATTTGGAGAAAATGCTTCAGGAGAAACTTTGTCTTCGGAGGAAGTTCAGCACTAGAAAATGCTTCAGGAGAAACTTTGTCTTCGGAGGAAGTTCAGCACCTTCGCCGTCTCCTGAACAAACTTGACACTTCTAATGTTGGGACTTCCAATTATGTGCAGTCAGGTATTGCCTTTAATGCCTATCTTAATTCTTGGATTATTGATTCTGGTGCGAATAGACACATGACAGGCTCCTCTAAAGGCTTTCAAAACTACTCTCCTAGTCCCAAAGGGGACTGTGTCAGAATAGCCAATGGCTCTCTAACTCCTGTCTCTGGAACGGGTTCTGTTATCTGTACACCTGATATTACATTGTCATCCGTTCTTCATGTACCTGAGTTTCCCGTTAACTTGTTATCTGTTAACTCCATCACCAAACAACTAAAATGTAGTGTCGAGTTCTTTCTTGATTATTGTGTGTTTCAGGATCTTCAAACAAGGAAGAGGATTGGCAGTGGTAGATTGCATGATGACTTATATTGGATTGACGAAACTCGAGCCTTTGGTCAAGCCTTTTTTGGAGGAAATAAGAACGTCAACCAAGAAATAATACAGTGGCATAGACGGTTGGGGCACCCATCCTTTTTTGTTCTAAAGAAATTATATCCTAGTTTATTTTCTAGAACTTGTCTTGTGATGCTTGTGAATATGCCAAGCACACTAGAAACTCTTATCCTTTAAGTGACAATAAAAGTACTATCCCTTTTTCGACTATTCACTCTGATGTATGGGGTCCCACTTAAACAGTTTCCTTGGCTGGTAGTCGATGGTTTGTTACTTTTATTGATTGTTGCACTAGGATGACTTGGGTATATTTGTTAAAGGCAAAAAATGAAGTCTTCTCCTGTTTTCAGTCGTTTCATAAGATGATTTGTACCCAATTTGAGGTTAAGATAAAAATCTTGCGAACTGACAATGGCACAGAATATACGGGTAAAGATTTTGGTGCGTATTTGGAGTCTTTTGGGATAATCCATCAAACTAGTTGTCCTTATACTAGTGCACAAAATGGGGTTGCTGAAAGGAAAAATAGGCATTTGCTAGAAGTGGCACGATCTCTAATGTTTACTATGAATTTACCAAAACCTTACTGGGGGGATGCCATTCTAGTAGCCGCCTACCTTATCAATAGAATGCCACTTAAAAACCTCAATTTTCAGAGTCCTTTAGAAGCTTTGAAGAGTAAGAATGATTATATTGTTCCTTCGAAGGTGTTTGGCTATGTTTGCTTTGTTCACACTAGGAGTTCGGGAAAACTTAATCCTAGAGCTATTAAATGTGTCTTTATTGGGTATTCTCCAACACAGAAAGGGTATAAATGCTATCATCCTCCTTCTAGGAGATCCTTCGTCAGCATGGATGTTACCTTTCGAGAATCTGAGCCCTATTACAATAAAACACCATCACCTCTTCAGGGGGAGAGCTATAAGAATGAAGAGATGATTCTCACTGTTGAAATGATTCCCACTATTGAAGCCACTAAGACAGGAGAATGTGAAATTAAAGAAAGAATTCAGGGGGAGACTATTGGGCGTTTGGATAAACCTGATTTGATGACTTATTCAAGAAAAAAGAGAGCTGAAGAAGTCATCGTGCAATCTACTGAAGCTCATCCCTCTTCTGCTGTTGAAACCTCTTCTACTGGTGAGTTATCTACATTTCCTAGTGAGTTAGATGTACCTATTGCTCACAGAAAAGGAGTCAGATCTTGCACCATACATCCTTTATCTAACTTTGTCTCCTATAATTCCTTATCTCCTTCCTATAGAGTTTTTGCCTTGTCTATTTCTTCTGTGTCTATTCCCCAGAATTGGAGGGAAGCTTTTGCAGATTCTAAATGGAAGCAAGCTATGATTGAAGAAATGAAGGCCTTGTTAAAGAATGAGACTTGGGATCTTGTCACTTCACCACTAAATAAGAAATTGGTTGGCTGCAAATGGGTCTTTACTGTGAAGCACAAAGCTGATGGTTCGATTGAAAGGTTCAGAGCAAGACTGGTGGCTAAGGGGTTCACTCAAACTTATGGAGTGGATTATCAGGAGACATTTGCCCCTGTTGCAAAAATGAACACTATTAGAATACTTTTGTCTTGTGCAGTTAATCTTGATTGGGACTTACAACAGTTTGATGTGAAGAACGCATTTCTTCATGGCGACTTAGAAGAAGAGGTGTATATGGAGATTCCTCCTGGATTTGATACTGAACAAAGTCAAGGAAAAGTGTGCAGATTGAAGAAAGCCTTGTACGGGCTGAAGCAATCTCCAAGAGCTTGGTTTGACAGATTCTGCAAAGCAATGATCTCCTTCGGTTACCAACAAAGTAATGCCGATCATACCCTCTTCATGAAACACCAAAAGGGTAAACTCACTCTTCTCATAGTTTATGTTGATGACATAGTAATGACAGGGAATGACAATGAAGAGATGGCCCGACTGAAGAAGCTGTTAGCCCAGGAATTCGAGATCAAAGATCTAGGGAAGTTGCAATACTTCTTGGGAATTGAGGTTGCTATATCAAAAAGAGGAATCTTTATTTCTCAAAGGAAATATATCCTAGATCTCTTGAAAGAAACTGGTATGACAGGTTGCAAACCAGCAGAATCTCCCATTGAAAGTAATCACAAGTTACAAACTGGGGTTGGAAAGTCAATTGATAAGGAGAGATATCAGAGGTTGGTTGGAAAACTTATTTATCTCTCTCACACTAGGCCAGATATAGCATATTCAGTTAGCTTGGTGAATCAGTTCATGCACGATCCAAGAGATCCTCATATGCAAGCTGTCTTTCACATTTTGCGGTATCTGAAGTCTGCACCAGGAAAGGGTCTACTTTTCTCTAAACATGGTCACCTCCAGATAGAAGCCTTTACAGATGCGGATTGGGCTGAATCTCTAGATGACAGAAGATCTACGTCTGGTTACTGTACACTCGTGGGAGGGAATGTAGTTACTTGGAGAAGCAAGAAACAAAATGTTGTTGCTAGATCCAGTGCAGAAGCAGAATATAGAGCAATGGCCCAAGGTGTTTGTGAATTGATTTGGCTACAAAAGTTAATGGATGAATTGAGATTGTCTGAGGCAGGGAAGCTTTTGTTATATTGCGACAACAAGGCTGCAATTAGTATAGCTCATAATTCTGTTCAACATGATAGAACAAAATATGTTGAAATTGATCGACATTTCATCAAAGAAAAGATTGTTGGTGGTACCTTGAGTTTGCTTCATGTATCGTCAGAAAAGCAGCTAGCAGATGTGCTCACAAAAGGTCTCAGCAAAAAAACTTTTCACACTTTGGTTTGCAAGTTGGGCATGTGCGACATCTTTGCACCAACTTGAGGTGGAGTGTTGATTAGTGTAATTAGTAGGAAGGTTTGATTAGATTAGATTTTATTCTCTAGCCTAATTATAGGCTGATTTTATTCTGTAGCTTAATTGTAGCAATTACTGATTTCTTTTCCTAGTTTAGCCATAGGATTCATTGTATAAGTGTCAGTACTCTTGATATGAATAATATACTGAAATACAAGAAGCTCTCTTCTTCTTGTTGAAATCATCAATACGTCTTCATGAAGCTTCCCTTGAAGAAACGCATTGTTGACATCTATCTGACGCATTGTTGACAGCAAGAGTGAGTACTGTCCGAATGGTGGTGGGTTTAACCACTGAACTAAATCTCTTGTAAAAATCAACCCCAAGCCTTTGGGTGAACCCTTTTGCAACTAAACGTGCTTTGTACCTATCAATGGATCCATCAGAGTTAGTTTTAATTCGAAACAACCACTTACAAGAGTCAACGTTTCTGGTGTGGTCTGGTGGAACTAACTCCCAAGTCTGGTTTTTCATCAATGCATCAAATTCAGCCTTCATAGCGTCCCTCCAATTTGAATCTTTTTGTGCTTGCTTGTGAGTTACAGGCATTGGATGTGTTTCTGGCTGGGAGATTTTTGCAGTGTAATCAACGTTCTTTCTTCGCTTGAAAATGTTGTTTTGCGACCTTGTTACTACACGATTTGGCTCTATTTGTGGAACATGAACAATGGGATCAGTGGGTCGAGGCAAACTGTGTGATGAGTTTGGGCGACGCCGCTAAACGTGAATAATTGGTGGTCGGCAAGTTGAGGAGATAGGATGAGTAGAGGGGGCAGAGGGTTGGTCTGGAAGACGAAGTGGGGCTGTAGGTTTTCAGTAGCAGGTGATTGCTGAAATGCATTAGAAGAAGAAGATAAAGAAGCAGTTTGATTGTTACCTGGGTCATGAGTTGCAGATTGATCTGGCTGTGGGTTGTTCCCCTGTGCGGCACGAAGTGAACATACATCTTGGCTTGTATTTCGCATCAACGGAAAAGTGGGGGGTAGCTGAGTGATAGTTGTATCAATCGTATTTTTTGGTTCACAGAAAATATTATGATTATTCTGATCTAAAAGAGTTTCCCAATTTGAAATGAGAAGTTCTATTTTAAGTTTTAACTGAGAAAATATATTTTTAAATGGGAAAATATCTTCTAAAAATTTTACATCCCGTGATAGCATGGCAATCTGGGCCTTCCATGTAGTGAAATTATGACTACCATACAATTTTATGACTACCAGACAATTTAATGGGCAACTGAGATGATGGGTTGAATTGGATTAGGTGTTTGAAAACAGTGGTTTTGTCGGCATTAACAATTGGTGTAGAGGAACCCATTTTTGCAAAGAGGAAAAAAAGGATCTTGGATAGTTTACTCGTTAGAGTGTTGTTTTGGCTATGAGACCTTATAAAGGCAGAAAACTAGAATGAAAAGTCTGTATATTTGATGAGCCTCTAATGGAGTTTATATACAAATGAAGTAACCAGTTGTGCTAAGCTAACTCCTAGAAAGTAGGAAAATATAACTATTACAAAAAACAAATTAACTGAAAAAGCTAAAATCCAGCTGATACTAAACTGTAGCCTAAAGTAACTGAACAAGGACCCATTGAAACCTAACAGCAAGTGCTAAGATGTAACAGCAGTTGTACATGTGCTATTAATCTTCAGTTGGATATAATCGCAATTTGGAGTACAAAATTTAGTTGTTCAGATTGTTAATCTTTTGTTTGACATTTTACTTACAAAATTTCTTCAAACTATTGCACAAAGCATATGTGTGAAAATCTCTTTGGAGTACCCGTGCAACAAAAATCCTTTTCTAGTTCGTATAACAATGGAACAATCTCGAGTTGATTTGAAAATAGTGACAGAAAAATTTCTTTCACAGGAGAAATATACCAATATATCTCAGATTGGTTGTGTTTGATACGCTTACATATAAATTTGTAATTAAATAAATAAACGTCTTTTTGACTGTCATAGTGGTCTTCCGGAAACAACCTCTCTGTCTTTTTAAAGGCAGGGGTAAGGTCTGCATACACTCTACCCTCCCAAGACCCCTCTTGTGGGACTACACTGGGTTTGTTGTTGTTGTTGACTGTCATAGTGCATTCTCTAAGGTTCTGATCGCTAATTCATGTATCTTCTTCACAATAGGAGGTTGGTGGAGTGGTGTGCCTTCTCTCTCTTACAACAAGTATGCTATAAACAACCCTTTTATATTTAACTCGTAGATTTGTTCTTTGTTTCAGTTCCTTATTTTGATTATAAAGTATAAAATAATATCCTTTACAGACAATTCTTATCAAATGTTGAGGAGAAATTTGCCAAAGATACAGATCTCATTGTGGCATGCCAGAAGGGACTGAGGTGAATTTATCTGTCTATTAACCACATTTCAGATTTTCTTCTATAAAGTAAAACTTTGCACTCTGCTGAATAGAAGTAGCTCGGGAAGAATCTAGGTGAAATTAGTCAGTATACTACTGTTGCAAAGGGAGTGGACGTTCATGTATCTCCATGGTGACCCAAGTTTACAATTCAATCTGAATTAGGAGAATCTGGAATTTTCAATGGTATCGAATATGACAATTCAATATGCAACTATCTGATGTATCATAATTTGAATCCTTTGTAGCATAACACTTGACTGCTTTCTTGCACATTAAAAGGAGCAATCGAAGAGTGCGTATAGATCTAACTGGCAGAGTGTCACTTTCTGAGGTAGTAAGTGTCTCGTGCTCGTAGTAGGTCTGTAGTCTGACAGATAGATTAGGCACTGAAAGATCCTTATGTTCATGACAAATCTAGTAATTTGTGTTCCTTATTGCTCATGCGTAACCCTTTGCATCAGGCAGGTCCATTGCGGCTTGTGAGGTGCTATACAATGCTGGTTACAACAACATTTTCTGGGTTCAAGGTGGTTTAGAAGCTGCTGAAGAAGAGGTTTCAAATTAATCTTACTTATGTCTTTTTGCCTTTAATATATATTCATCTTTCCAGAATAAAAGTTCATATATTTAAATACAATTTGGATCAGGATCTTGAAAGAGAAGGTCCTCAACCATTTAAGTTCGCAGGAATTGGGGGGCTTTCAGAATTCCTCGGGTAATTATTTCATGCTTGTTCCTGTACTTCTAGATGCCTTCATATCTGATAATGACTTCTTACTTCTGGTGTCTAAATTTTGATGTAAAAAAGCTGTATGTCATCCTTATCTGTTTATAAAGTACAATCTCATGTCATGTAACCACAGATGATGTCATCAATTAAGCACTGCACCTGTATATCACAAGTTCTTTCTATCACTTTGAATAAATAGCACAATGCATGTACTTTACTATTGGAGATGCTCTTTCTGATTGTTCATTTGAGCTAGCTTTCTAGAGTACAACAACAGCAACCCATTATAATCCCACTTAGTGGGGTCTGGGGAGAGTAGTGTGTACGCAGACCTTACCACTACCCTGGGGTAGAGAGGCTGTTTCCAAATAGACCCTCGGCATCCTTCCCTCCAAGAACTTCCCACCTTGCTCTTGGAGAGACTCGAACTCACAACCTCTTGGTTGGAAGTGGAGGTTGCTTACCATCAGAGCAACCCCTCTTGTCTTAAAAGGAATATTTATCTCTCTTTACGAATGTGTCGCCATTCTATGATTCAAAGGATTTCACTAGCTATAGTGGTAGCGCATACCTGAAGTAAGGGCTCGTAGGTTACTCATGCCAAACAAACATCCAATAGATTGCCTCTCATTAAGAAGTATTCACCACATATTCTACTTGATTATTTATCAAAATTTCAAGCTCTCTTTATCATAATGAGTTGGTGCTTGGGAGAAAAGCTTAGATCACAGACTTGTATTAATAGACCTGTAGTTGCATGTCCCATTAACTTTTGTCATAAAGTGGTTTTCTTTGTAATCGCTTACAATTCTTTGGATATTGTCAGTTGGACTGACCAACAGAGAGATGCTGCTGCTAAAGAAGGTTGGGGTTACCGATTGGCTTTTTCTGCCCGATTGGTACTTGGTTCTCTTCCCTTTGTGAATAGAACAATATTCTGGTTCTTTAGTGAACTAATGCTTTCTGCCACAGGTTGGAGTTGTTCTTGCTGCTGATGCCCTGTTTATTGGAGCACAGAAAGTAGGACAATATCTTCAGGAGTTAAGGACTCACTGAGATCTGTAGTTGGAGCTTGAAGTTACGCGTGTGCCTTGCAGCCATAAGGAAATGATTTTGTTTTCTGAATTCAGTAATGAGTTAAGCGGCTTTCCTAGCATCCTTTTCTGAAGCTAGGGAACTAAGATGAAAATCCATTGGCAGGAGTGTCTCAGAGCCTGGGCTCCTGCCCCAACCTTTAAATGCCTTGTATTTGGCTGAAACATTTTTTAACTGAGGTCTTCTCATGTAGGACACAATGAAGTGATTTGCCTTGTTAATTTGTGTAATGTGAATAGACTTCAATGGTTGATGATCCTTAATCTGCATTAATATAGTTTGATCCAGGTTTGAATATTAAGTATGAGTTGTCCTATATTTACAAATTTGCGGCTTGGCATGCCGGATTTAGGCAGTACCCATGTTCATACATCATGATTATGAAAGCAAGGCAAATTGAAGGGTCCAGGACTCCACAAAATTATGTATTACTCTTTGAGCTGTTTCTTTACTAACCGACTTTCTTTTCTTGATTAGGTAATGAGTCAACCAAGTTTTCTACTGAGGTCCTCCTACATGTAAGCCTCTGGAGATTTTACCCTGATGTATTATCTCGAATTGTTCATTACTTTATTCAAAATTGTGATAGAGTTGTGTTTTGTCCTGTTTTGTGCCATCACACTCATCAGAAATTTGATGGGTATGATCTAAAAATCTCTTCATCTACCAGCCTCAAGAGTAACAGGTAAAAGTCTTTACTTTGAGGTCAATGGTGATACCCATGAATCTTTAAATGTTTTCCTGTGATTCTAGATTGCTCCCTATTATACAGGCATTGCCTAAAATCATCTCTGTGGATTTTGCATCCAAGGGCGTGGCATGGCAGTCAAAGAAGTGGGTGAAAATCAGTGTTCAAATCCTAGCAGAGACCAAAAATAATAGGCTACTCTTTTCCCATCCGCCTAAACTTTGGTGGCCAAAGTTACCTGGTACCTGTGATAGTGGGTGATAGCAGTTACGCAGTAGAATAGTCGAGATACGAGATACGTACAAGCTGACCCACACACACCACGATTATTCAAAAAAAAAAAAAAAAGTCTGGATTTCTTGGGACTAAGTAATACTGCTGCTGGAGGATATAGTGTGAATTCTTCTTGTCGAGCAGCTTTTTCCTGGTGCAACTGCAGGTGTTTCAAACAACATTTATTTGAACATTGTTGTTGAACTATCCGTTCACTCAATAGCTAATTAAATTTGAATCGATGAAATGCAAGATTCCTGATGATTTTGGTAATGATAATAGGAATGGCAATGGGGCGGGGCGGGTGCGCGGCATGTTTAAGCTTATGCGGGCGGGTGCAACCATTTTTTAAAAACTTGATGCTGTTGCGGGGCAGTTACGGGTGAGGTACTTTTGACTAATACCATCGTGAATTTGCTGCTTTTCTCACAAAATTATGGTTCTTCCATTGGCTATCAGTCATATATAATTGACTGTTTCTTAATATTGAAAATGTTGATTTGACAAGAAAGATTTAAAAATCTGAAAGATGATTAATAGACTTTCATGAATACAAAATCTTATTTTTGTTCAGCTGCTCCAAACAAAATACACCAAAATCTTAATTCACCAAAAATTCTTAGATGGTATAGATCACGTAGTGGATTGCAGATAATTTTTAACTGAATTTGTCCCATAGATCAAACTATTGTTTTCTCTCTCATAATTTTATGTATGCAAATAAGAACGGGAAGCTTTAGAAGAAAAAATTACTCATTAAAATTGAAAAAATAGAAAACTTTTGCTATGCGGGGTGGGACGGGTTTATGCGGGCCGAGACGGGGCGGGTTGAAAACTGAAAATTTTGTTATGCGGGACGGGTTGAAATCTTCACGTGTTAAGGTTGAACCCGCCCCGCAACCGCCCTGCCCCGCCCCGCTGCCATCTCTAAATGATAATCACAACTTTTCTATTGGTTAATGTGAGAAATAATATACCGAAATATTATATTATTGATGTGTTTAACTATAATACAAGTACCCCTATTTATAACAATACACAATACCTACACTACTCCTAATCCATGTAGGACTATGCTTATTTACATAACAACTAACTAACACTCCCCCTCAAGCCGGTGCATATAATTATAAATCATATGTGCCGAGCTTGTTACATATACAATTAATACGAGGACCAGTGAGGGACTTGTTGAAAATATGTGCAAGTTGATCATTCAACTTCACAAACTTTGTAGCAATATCTCCTGAGAGTATTTTTTCTCTGACAAAGTGACAGTTAATTTCAATATGTTTAGTTCTCTCATAGAACATCGGATTTGATGCAATATGAAGGGCAGCTTGATTATCACACATAAGTTCCATTTGGCTGATTTCACCAAATTTCAACTCCTTGAGCAATTGTTTGATCCAAACTAGTTCACATGTTGCCATATCCATTGCTTGATATTCTACTTCTGCACTAGACCGAGCAATTATATTCTGTTTCTTTCTCTTCCAAGACACCAAATTGCCTCTTACTAAAACACAATATCCAGACGTAGAACATCTATCAGAAGGTGATCCCGCCCAATCAGAATCTGAATATCCAACGATCAGCTCATGGCCTCGATCCTCAAACAGTAATCCTTTTCCTGGAGCCGATTTTATATACCGAAGAATGAGGACAACTGCAACCCAATGACTATCATAGGGAGAATCCATAAACTGACTTACAACACTCACAAGAAAGGAAATATCTGGTCTAGTCACCGTGAGATAATTTAATTTACTAATCAGCCGCCTATATCTTGCAGGATCGCTAAGCGGCTCCACCTGTCCTGGCAGAAGTTTAGAATTCGGATCCATCGGAGTGTCAAAAGGTCTACATCCTGTCATTCGTGTCTCCTCAAGAATGTCTTACACTTAGTTATACCATCCTGATCATTGCCAGTAATAACAATATTGACAACAAGACCACCAGATGAATGCAGAGACTTGAAGCAGAATGCCGATAAAACACAGAGTGATTAGTGTCACTACGAGTCATGCCAAACTCCTGGATAATTATGCTGAACATACCAAACCAGGCTCGAGGAGGCTACTTCAGACCATAAAGTGACTGACGCAAGCGACATACAAGGCCTGATAGAGACGCCAATGGCAAACATCAGCCATGGATAGAAAAAGGCGGACTGATGCTATTTTAGCCACGGGAGAGAATGTACCATTGTAATCGAGCCCAAATATCTGAGTATATCCTTTGGAAACAAGACGGGCCTTAAGTCGATCAACCTGACCATCCGGACCAACTTTGACTGCATAAACCCAACGACAACCAACAGTAGATTTACCCGAAGGAAGAGGAACAAGCTCCCAAGTACCACTCGTATGTAAAGCAGACATCTCTTCAACCATAGCCAGTCGCCATCCTGGATGAGACAATGCTTCACTTGTAGACTTAGAACCGACATAATGGGGATTAGCATTAAATGTGGCCCGTATACCTTCCCGAAGTGCAATCGGTGTACTAGAAAGAGACAAGTCCGTTGTAGGAGCAGGATCACGTACAGGACGTGAATTAGCTGGGCCTAATGCTGGGTGCGGATGACGATGATAAGTCAAGAGTGGTGTTCGTGTGGCTGGGGATCTAGGAGGAGCAACACTATATGCCTTAACGGTTGGAATAGGTAAGAATTCTGTGGCGGAAGGTGAAGGAGGAGCTATAGTAAACTCCTCAAAGGTCGGTATTGGTAAGACCTCAGATATATCAGGATGGTTAGAAGAGGTAAAGAAAGGTTTAGACTCAAAATGTTACGTCAGCTGATATAAGGTACCTACAAAGATCAAGTGAGTAACAACGATATTCCTTCTGAACACGAGAATAACCAAGGAAGACACATTTGAAAGCACGCGGAGCAAACTTATCTTTCCCAGGGGATAAGTTATGAATGAGACATGTGCTCCCAAAAATACGAGGGGAAAGAGAGTATAAGGGTGACTGGGAAACAATACTGAATACGGAATCTGATTTTGGATGGGAGATGAAGGCATCCAATTAATCAAATAACAAGATGCGAGAACTGCATCGCCCCAAAAATACAATGAAACACGAGATTCAATAATAAGTGTGCGAGTAG
Organism: Nicotiana attenuata; assembly: GCF_001879085.1. Lineage (NCBI taxonomy): Eukaryota > Viridiplantae > Streptophyta > Magnoliopsida > Solanales > Solanaceae > Nicotiana > Nicotiana attenuata. The sequence continues at coordinate 218,769 of NW_017670571.1, read as the reverse complement.
TCTTAATGAGGTGCCTATTTTTTCTCTGCAACCCCATTTTGCTGAGGGGTATAAGGACAAGATATCTGATGAATAATTCTTTGAGAAGTCATAAATTGCTGAAACTGAGAGGATAAATATTCTAAGGCATTATCACTGCGAAAAATGCGAGTAGAGACACCAAATTGATTTTTGATTTCAGCACAAAAATCTTGGAATATAGAAAACAACTCAGAGCGATCTTTCATTAAGAAAAGCGTAGTACATATTGAATAATCATCAATGAAACTAACAAAATAATGAAATCCCAAGGTTGAACTGACACTACTAGGACCCCATCTATCAGAATGGACTAAAGAGAAAATAGACTCTACATGACTCTTAACATTATGTGGAAAGGAGGCTCGGGTATGTTTCCCGAGCTGAAACGACTCACAATCTAATGTAGATAAACTAGACAAACTAGGCACCATTTTCTGAAGCTTGGTAAACTCGGATGTCCTTAACGTTTGTGAATTAGGTCTGGAGGATCTGTAACTAGACATGCTGTGGAGGGATTGAGTGAGTTAAGGTAGTAAAGGCCTTCTGATTCACGCTCTGTGCCAATCGCCTGTCCCGTAATACGGTCTTGCGTAATAAAAGAATCATCAATAAAATATATACCACAATGGAGGGAACGAGACAAACGACTAACATATGCAAGACTAAAAGGACCGCCAGGGACATAAAGAACGGAATCTAGAGTGACAGAAGATAGGGGATTAGCTAGTCCAACTCCTTTTGCTTTAGTTTGAAATCCATTGGCTACAGTAACAGTGGGAAGAGACTGTGAATATACAATATTTGACGAAAGTGATTTACTACCAGAGATATGATCAAAAGCGCCTGAGCCATGACCCATGGTCCAAGAGTACTAGACTGGGAAACACAAGCAAAAAAATTTACTAGCAACAGAGGCTACTTGTGGAGATGTCTGCTTACTTGCTCGGTACTGAAGGAACTCATTATACTCCCCTTCAGATAAAGAAAATCCCTGGTTACCTGTAGTCTCGGTCTGAGCAACATAAGTATTTTTTGGTGGTCGACCATGTAAAGAATAACACATTTTACGAGTGTGTCCAAGTTTATGACAATAAGAATACTTGAGTCTTGATCTTCCAAAACGACCTCCTCCTCGTCTATTCTCCATAGTCTGAGATGCCCAATTTTCCACTGTCTAGGAAGCGAGAACAGAGGATTCAAGTGTCTTTGATGAGATCACTAGGTGACTTGATGCTGCAGAAACGCGAAGTAATCGAGAGAATAATTTATCAAATGTAAGGACAGTCGGTCTAGCCAAAATTTGGTCACGTACTAAATCAAGGTCATTAGGAAGTCCAGCGAGTGTAAGAACTAGAAACATTTTCTCTCATTTCTCTTGTTGCTTTTCAATACTAGCAGAAACTGGCATCAGCTTCTCAAATTCTTCCATGACTGCCTGTACTTGTCCCAAGTAAGTAGACATATCCAATTCTTGTTTCTTCAAGCTTCTCATTCACGATATCACATCATAGAAACGAGATATGTTATTAGTATATAAAGTACGAGCCTTTTCCCAAACTAAATAACATGCCTGGAATGGGCAAAACAAAGCATCAACTTGGAATCAATAGATCACCACAAGATATTACATAACTGAGCATCGATCTTTTTTCATTGTGCTTTGGCCTTTTAATCTCCCTCACTAGCCTTTTTGGTTAAGTGATCTTGAACACCTTTACCTCTACACCACAACTCCACAGACGAAGCCCAAGATAAATAATTTGAACTCCCAAGTAAGGGTTCAGAAGTAATCATCAAGATTGAATTTCAAACTCCACTATTTTTGGAATCAAAAGCATCAATGTTACAACCCATTTTCGCGTACGTTAGATCACGCCATAAGTTAGTCGATGTAAATCCGAGAAAATATTATCTTTGAGATGATAAAAAGTTAATCCTATTGGTCTGAAATGATACAAGGGTGCAAAAGAGTGGTTAACAAGTATGAGAAGTTAAACGAATCAAGGATGTTGTAACCCGTATTTTCGGGTAAAACTAGAGGTGCTTAATATGCTTAGGAGGTTGTATTTTAAGGTATTTGAATCATATAATATCCGTATCATAAGTCTTGAAGTCAAACGAGTTATGAAACAAAAGTCGACAAAAGATGTCGCAACTTACGTTCATAATTTTACTTAAACTTTAGGTCAAATGTTACAAAGTTTTTATCCATATTTTCTTGGAATTACAAGGTTATATACCCACCAAATTGAAGATATACGAGTCTAGTTTCCAACGCTTTAAAACGTTTGTCAATACGACATTGTTGTAGAGAGATATTCGTATTTTTGCGAGACCGCACAAACAGCTCTCTATGGGACCCACATAGGTGATTGAGATATGTTGATATATATGAGACACCTTAATCCCGTTTTAACTCATTATTTTTCATTCTCTTAAGACCCTAGACACCTTAAAACACTCTCTCAAGGTTCTCTCATGATCCAAGACCCAAACAAAGGGCAAACAACACAAATCAAGTGTTGGAAATCCCGTGGCGCTAGTAAGTTTCTTGTTCTTCTTGTTATTGCTGATTTTTGGTGTGGTTCCAGCTCGTGTGGTAGGTTGTTTTAATTGGTTTATTTTCTAAAAAATACTCTCCCAAGAATTTAATATCAACCCCAGGTGATTTAATTTCTTCCAAAGTGATTCTAGTGCTGAAAAACCCGAATTGATTGCTAGTTTCGCTTCCTTGTTCTTGTGGCAACATTGGAAGGAAATTTCGTGGTGAAGTAAGGTCAAATTGGAGTTGTTTTATCTATTTAAATATAAGGAACCTATTACTCTACATGTATTTAAGATTATCCAAGTTGCGTTTAAGTCGTTGAAGCTAAAACTTGTGAGATATCTATCGAAAAGCCTGTTAGTAGTGTTGTTGGTTGGTGGACTGTGTTGGGAGGTTTAATATGATTAATTGATGTTGTTTGGGCTATTTGGTGATTTTTTTTAACTTGTGGAAGTCATATAAATAGGGGAGGTTCTGTCCGTTTCATCGTAAAATAGGGGGCGGTCGATATATAATAGTTACGACGCTTAAACAATAACGATAGTATTATTTCTCTTATTATAGACTAAGGTGTCCTGGCATTTGCATAGCTTGAGGTTGGGTAGTATATACAAGGTATGTGAGGCTATCCCTTTCCTTCTTTTGCACGACTCCGATCATAATGTAATGAACGAGCTTCCAAAGATACTCCACTCTTACAAGCTAGCAATACTTACATTGTTTCCCTTCTTATGGAACGATTGATGTTGATGTTGCTTCTATTATTATTATTATGTTATCAATGTTATTGGTACTTCCTTATTCTTATAAGATTCATGATGAAGAGTTAGTCCTAATAATGTGTACGGAGGATATCGATCTTACGTCACCTGCGAAAGGTTTAGAATGTGATTCCAATTAGTCCATCATGCATTATATATATGTATCAATTTTACTCTACCGAGACACGCTATAGTCGGTAGGGTACGACACCTATTGTGCACCACTGATCAGTTGGGTTTTATCGAGCTCCACGTGGCCGGGTATGATTCTACCAAGCCTTATGATGGCCAGGTAGGTTTTACCGAGCCTATTATCGCCGGGTACGATATGATGATGATGCCGATAGAGGAATATATTTTTAAAAGTTTATGTGTGTGTATATATATATATATATGTATATATGTATCATGAATTTCATGTTAGTAGACCTCAGAGGTACTCAGATGTTACAGGTTATATATTCTTTATCCCTGTTTACATTACCATTCTTATTTATGCTTTCTTACCTTACATACTCAGTACTTTATTTGTAATGAAGTCCCTTTTATTTGTGGACGTTGCATGTCGTGCTACAGGTTCTGATAGACAGGTAGGCGGAGCTCCCCCCTCCACAGTAGGCTGCCCAGTTCAGCAGTTATTGGTGATATCCCTTCTCCGGACTTGCCGTGGTCTTGGTATGCACTATTGTTATAGACATTATGGATATGTTGGGGCCCTATTCCGGCAATGTTGCAGCACTTATATTCTTTTAGAGGCTCATAGATAGGTGTCGACTTATGTATAGTTTGGATTGCCTTATCGGCTGATTTTTGTTGTATAGTCTCTCATGGTAGCTTGTTAGCTGGTACCTTATATATAGCTTCATGACAGCCTTGTCGGCCCATGTTACGTATGTTCATGCCATTATCTATCATTGTTGGTTGTTTAGGATTCATGTCTACCATTTATGTTGACCTCTTCGGCCCTTATGGATAATAAAAAAGGTTAGATAAAATGTACGTTGGTGCTCACAGGTATGGCCCTGGTGCCAGTCTGGGTCATGACAAACTTGGTATAAGAGCAAGTCTGTCCTAGGGGTTGTCTATGAGCCGTGTCTAGTAGAGTCTTGATTATGGATATGTAGCGCGCCACATTTATAATCAGGAGGCTACATGACATCTAGGGTTGTTACCTTCTTCCTGAATCTAGATCGTGCGTAGAGTTGATTCGTAAGTGTTCATCTATAATATTCACCTTGTCTTCTTTCAGCGATGCCTTCGACTAGGAAGCAAGCGATTAGTAGACAGCTTGATACAACTGCGGGAGAGGGTACCAGTCAGGTGCCTCCAGCAGAGCAGGCCAAAGTGAGGCTCAGAGTGAGATGCCGTCTCATACCTCATCTACTCTGTGTCCTCCAGATGATATTAGGAGGGACCCAGCACCTCCAGTTCCTCCGTCTGGCACTACAGACCATGATATGCGTAGTGTGGTGCATTTTTTGACTAGATTGGTAGCTGCTCAGGCTCAGAATACTGGTGCTGCTGATAAACCGGTTAGTGCGAGAGTTCGTGATTTTATTAATCTAGATCCTCCAGTGTTTAACGGATCAGACCCCAAGGAGGACCCGCAGACTTTTATTGATCAGGTTCATCCTACACTACGGGTTATGCACGCTAGTGATACTGAGGTAGTAGAGTTGGCTTCTTACCGGTTACGGGATTTAGCAGTTTTCTGGTATGATAGTTGGGAGAGATCGAGGGGTACGAATCTAGGATTGAACTCGGTAGAAGGAATTCTAGATTGCATTTAAATTGAGTAGAGTGAGATCTTGAACCTGAATTATGGGGAACATATTTGCGGTTAGGATAGGGATATACCTAATCGCCTTGCTTTGTTACTATACGGGAATTATTAATGCGTACTTGTTAATCCTAATTCAATAGGAATATAGGCCTTGGGTTAGCTTGAATAGACGAGTAGTACTTCGGGAGAATATAACCAGTAATATTAACCCTGTCAATCAATAAACCAGATAAATTAATTAGATAATTTAAGTAGAAAACTCAACGGGATTGTTAGCTAACCCATAACTCTAGAATATTATCTCTCATTGAATTCGTCTCTAATATTGCCAACTTGTTTCCTTTAATCTCTTAGTTTGTTCGTCTAGATTAGTTTTAGTTAAATATTCATACTTTAGGATTCGCTTGAATAGATTAATTTTTTGGGTTTAATTTAGTTGGTAGTTAATCGCAAGTTCCAGTGGGTACGATATCTGGACTTACAATCCTATATTTCTTATACGACTACGTATACTTGCATGTGCGTCTGGGAGCAACAGTCAGCCCTCGCATCAAGAATATGCTTCATATTTCCTATATCCCATTGTAGTAGTATTGATGGGTTAAATCGTGGTTAGTTAGTATAGAGAATTATTTGTTTCTTATTACATTGTATAGGCAATTGGCCTAGTGGTATTGCCAAAAGTCTACAAGACAGTTTATTTCCCAAGAGTTTAACAGTTTTATAACCAAAAGTATATGCTAGTGTTACACGTGTTAATATTTTTAGCTTAGGAAGCCTGTGAGATTTCCACAAGCCTGTATCGTTTTTGGGAAATTTTGGCTACATTATGAGTAACTCTGGAGCAATATACAAGATACACTACTAGAAATTCGCTAAATACCGACCAACTTTGATCGGTTATGGCCAATTACCGATCAAAATACGGCGAAATACGCTTGGACGGATCGGTTATGGCCAATTACCGATCAAAATGCGGCCAAATACGCTTGGACGGTATTTTGATGGTCGTTTTAATATACCGACCAACGTTGGTCGGAAATTACCGACCAACGTTGATCGGTATATTAAAACGACCATCTGAAGATTTTAAATGATTTACCGACCAACTTTGGTCGGAAATATATTTTATTAATTTAATTTTACCGACCAAAGTTGGTCGGTATATTTAATTTATATTTTTTTATTAATTATTAAAATTAAAAAAAAACCGACCAAAGTTGGTCGGTAACTGAAAATATATATTTTTTTTAAAATAATTAAAATGTAACATTACCGACCAAAGTTGGTCGGTAATGTTGAATTCTGGAAATTCCTTGTTCATTAATCGGCCAACTTTGGTCGGTAATAGTCAATTATTTTTTTTATTATAAATACCGACCAACTTTGGTCGGTAATTTGTAGTTTTTTTTTAATTAAAAACCGACCAACTTTAGTCAGTTTTTTTGGGTTTAATTTTGGCATAAAGTGCCTATTTTGGTAGCTACACCACCTGCCAGCATACCAATACAACAACACAACAACAACAACAACAACACAACAACAACAACAACAACAACACAACAAGAACAACAACAACAACACAACAACAACCAAACATTCAATAAATACTTTAAAACTAACAAATTAAAGTTCAATTGAACATAACAATCCAAAACCAAGTTAAAACTAATTACAACAAGTTCAAAACTGGTTCTATTTATCTAGTTCAAAGCATATAAGTCAAGAGGTGTTTGTACATCATCATTATCACCTTCTGATGAACTTTCATCTACAAGACGGTATAGAGAAGGGTCTTATAGAGGACGGGAAGAACGATCACGGGGAGGACGGGAGGAACGATCACGAGCGGGAAGGGAGGAACGATCACGTAGAGGTCAAACCTCTGGCGATGACTCACGAGACCGGGGCAACGAAAATGCTCCAGTAGATAGGAGAGTTCTTATCTGAGCTTGCATGCCAATGAATTGAACATCTCTAACCCTTTCTCTTTCCTTGACCGCTTCTAACTAGGATGTGAGCTTTGTAACAGTCTCCCGCATAGCGGAGAGGCTCTCCCCATTAAGTTGCTCGCCTTGCGAGGAAGTCCCTATTCCTTGCATTCCACACTTATAGCGATGGAACTTTTTAGTAGGAAGCCTGTATACCTTCCCCCATTTTGGACCGCCAAGAGACTCCAACCATATTCTTTCAGCATCCTCGTCTGAAGGTTGGGTTGGCTCGCCCGATTCACCAGCTGGATGACTGCGCATGAATACCTCCACGTTACTTTGGTAGCGACCCTATATTATTTTAAATTAAATCAGTATTTCAAAATTCTTATAAAAGTAAATTATAATACTTAAAGAAAAGTGAAAGCTTACCTATGCAGTCGAGGCCTGGTCCTCGACCCACCTTTCTTGATCCGTCTCTTTCTTCTTCTTCACAATATGCGCCTCCTTGAATAGCTCATCATGGCTCATTGGACGCCCCAACTTCTTTTCCTGAAAACAAATTAATTTACTTAATAAACAGAATAGATATACTTTGAAAAGTACAATAATTTAAGCAATTACTTACCAATATTCTTTTTACTCTCCCTAGGCTGATCGCACCTCCAGTGTGCAAGGAGCCTCCCTTCTCGGATGCGCGAGCTTTCTTTCCTTTTTCGCTCCTCTCTAAGAAGTCTGCGGTAAGCCATTGCCTTTGCAAATCATTCCATAAATTCTGAAGTAACCAGCCAGGCCTCTTGTTCTTCTTTCTAGCATCGGAGAAAGCATTCGCCAATCTCTTGCGAGCTTTATGATGAAAATTTGCTGCCACTTCCGCGCTATAGCGGTCTTCCCATACACACTTGCTCTGTATTTCAAAAGTTAAATATTATATGGAAACATCATAAATATAAATTATTAAACTTCTTAAAAGAATATTTATACCTTAAATTGATTGAAAATTTGCTCCTTCAGCGAGAATGGGAAATCGGTCCAAGTCGCATAAGGGCCATCATAAAACTTTCTGATGGCATTGGTGATTATCCTCGTAGTCTTATTACTCGGCTTGAACCTGCAATTTAACAGTAAAAACACATTAACATCTTAGTAAAAACGTTACAAAACAATATACGCAAAAATAACAAATAACTCTTACCCATCAGCCTCACGGACTATGATGATCCTGTCATATTGATCATAATGCACTTCCTCGTCATCATTGTCCGAAGCATATGTATCGGAGGCATGTGTGGACGGTGTAGGGGGTCAGAGCTACTGCCTCGCAGGCGATGGCCTGAAATAGATGGAGTCGCTGATGAAGATGGCTGCGATCCCTGTGACTGCGACATAGCTGGATGCGACCCAAGTGGCTGTGATACTGATGGCTATGACCCGAGTGGATGTGACATGGATGGATGCAATCCATGTGGCTGTGATATGTAGGGATGTGATATAGATGGCTACGATGCAGATGGCTACGATCCACGTGGCCATGAGGCAGCTCGACTGTATGTCGTACGTATAGTCCTATGGCCCTATGATGAAAGACCTGGTGTGTGGATAAAGATGTAGGGCTCGTGATGCTGTGGCAGCTCAGTATAGTTGTGTGGTGGAGGATAAGACATAGGCATCTCTGAAGAGGGTGGAAAAGAGGGAGTATTATAATCTACCATCCTCTTTCCCTTCCTAGCCTTTTCTCGACCCCGAGAACCAGTAGGATCATTGTTACCTTGATCCTTGCCTTCCATCTGCATAATATAATACATATTTAGATTGAAACATATAAGAAACTAGCTATAAACCGAGAGTGCTTTAAAAAACCAACTTTTTAATCCTCATCGACGAATTGTTTCTCGTCCGAGAATTCTTCGTCCTCACTTGTTTGAGCTTCATCAGTTGATTCTTCATCCTCATTTTCTATAATTGTTACTTCATTTATATCAACTTCTTCCAATATGCGTTCAGGATGTTCCAAATCATTTTCTAACTGATCGTCCACTATTTGGTGAACACTGGAGATATCGTTTTGATATGCAACATCTAACATATTCTCGACTTCCACCCTACCTACATGCTTAGTTTTTATTACAACCCACCAATCAGACTTCTTCAACCGCAATGGATAAGGAGCATAATACACTTGCCTAACGTTATGTGCAATTATGAAAGGATCATAGCGATCATACTCCCTCGTATGATTAACCTCAATTATGTTGTATTGGTTGTGTACTCTTGTACCTCTTGTTGGATTTGGGTCAAACCACTTGCATCTAAAGAGTATCAATTTCTTATATGGCCAACCTGTATATCCTAGTTTTGTTATTTCTTTGAACACACCATAATAATCACTATCTCCAACTTGGTTGCCATCACCACCTTGAACCCATACCCCGCTGTTGTTGCTATTTTTATTTTTAGAGCAATCCTCTGTATGGAACTTATAACGATTCACTACGTACTTAGACATTGTTGTGACCTGAAGCCCAGGTCCCCAACATATATCATTCAAAAATTGATTTACACCATTATTTGGATTATTTACCTTCATAGTGTTAAAAAAATTCATAAATTAGCATAACTTACAAATATTATTTACCTACATAGTGTTTGAACATTATCATGATAAACTTACAAACTGTTTGAACCACGTATCAAATCGTATATACAGCATCATGGCCAAATTTACCCACGAAGTGACTGTGACACATCAAATATTTTTAGTAGTTGCATCAATATGTAATCACAGTAAATTTTATATTTTAATAACTAATAAATCAATACTTACTTGAGAAATGGTACAACTTCGGGACAATTTAGCAACACATGAAGTGTAGCTGACTTGTACTCCATATCACTCAAACTTCTCTTTCTAACATCCTTAGAACATCGGCCTGGTTGATTGAATATGGACATTGGTGGATATAATGGATCATTCACACAGACCGCGTGCCTATTGGGCCTATTCCTAGAACATGGCACGTTACTCTCAAAATAATAAGAACAAAAATGTGCAGTTTTCTTTGCAAGATAGGCTTCGCATATAGATCCTTCAATCCTATTCCTCTGCTTAACAAATTATTTGCATTTGCCAATTGTCCTACATAATGTCATGTTAGCCAAGAACATTCAAATAAAACAGAAAATTACATCAAACTTATAATATTACCTCTCAAAGGGATACATCCATCTGCATTGAACAGGTCCTCCAAGTCGTGCCTCGTGTACAAGGTGGATTGGAAGGTGTTCCATCACATCAAAAAAATCACATGGAAATATCTTTTCCATCTTAGTAGAAGTTACACGAATGTTCTGATCCATCCGGAGTAGGTTTTCTTCCCTTAATGTGGAAGAACACAAGTCTTTGAAAAATAAACTAATCTCTGTGATGGGTTTCCAGATTCTTTCAGGCAAACCACAAAATGCAATAGGCACTAAGGTCTCCATGAAAACATGACAGTCATGACTTTTCAAATGGCTCAACTTCCCTACCTCCATATCTACTTTTTTCCAAAAATTCAACGCATAACTCTCAGGCATCTTCAATTTCGTTACCCAATCACAAATTTACCGTCTTTCCTCCAAAGTGAATGTGTAATTTGCTTTGGGCTTGAACACCTTACCATTGTTTGTTGTCTGCAAGTATGATTCAGGCCGCCTGCAATATTCTTGTAAGTCCATTCTAGCCTTCGGGTTATCCTTTGTCTTACCTTTAACATCCATCACTGTGTTGAACAAATTGTCAAAACAATTCTTCTCAATATTCATGACATCAAGGTTGTGACGGAGAAGATTATCCTTCCAACAAGGCAACTCCCAAAATATGCTCTGTTTCGTCCAATTATGAGTAACACCATATCCGGAAAATATATAAGGTGGAGCCTCAGTAACTTTACTGAAGTTCTGGACCCTCTCCCAAATTTCCTCACCTGAAAGTATCGGAGGTGGAGAATCATATTCTATTTTATTCTTTTTGAATGCATTTTTCATCCTTCTAAACTCATGACCATGATGCAAGAATTGACGGTGACAATCAAACCATGAATGCTTTTGGCCATGTTTCAAAGTGAACGCTTTACCATTTTCCATGCAGTAAGGACAAGCTAGCTTTCCAGCAGTCATCCACCCAGACAACATTCCATACGTAGGAAAATCGTTAATAATCCACATTAAATTAGCACGCAAATTGAAATTCTATTTGGTTGATATGTCATATGTTTCAAATCCATCATATCGCAACTGTTTTAACTCATCAATCAAAGGTTGCAAAATATACATCAATCAAACTTTTCGGATTACGTGGACCGGGGATAATACAATTTAAGAATATATATGGACTAGTCATACACAACTCAGTTAGTAGATTATAAGGCGTAAGAAAGACAGGCCAGCATGAATATGGTGTTGCAGATATAGAAAAAGGCGTGAAGCCATCCGCACACAAACCTAACCGAATGTTCCTTGGTTCAGTAGCAAAATCTGGATATGTCCTATCAAAGTGATTCCAAGCTTCTCCATCTGAAGGATGACACATAACACCAGGTGGTCTTCTATTTTCAAAGTGCCATCTCATATGAGGAGCAGAACTCATCGACGCATATAACCTCTTTAACCTAGGTATAAGAGGTAAATAATGCATCGCCTTGACAGCGACCATATTCCCGCTGGAAAGCCTCTTGAAACGACGCTTTTCGCAAAATTTACAACTGTCTAAAGTTGCATCATCTTTATAATATAACATGCAACCATCTTCACAACAATAAATTCTCATTGACGAAAGCCCTAACTTAGAAACCAATCTCTTTGCCTTATAGAAATCACTGGGTAAGTTGATACTAGGGTCAACTAGTTCACCCATAAGGTCAATGAAAGAGTCCATGGCTACTTGAGATATATTCCAATCAGATTTGACACTTAGTAAACTAACTGCAACAGACAACTCAGAGTGCGGACTTTCGTCACGTAGTTGACGACTAGCTTCCTCTAACTGTTCATAAAAATATTTTGCGTCATTATTAGGAGTTTGTTCAACATTTTCATTGGGCTCACCGCCGAAGTGCATCCCAAAAGCATCTGCAATCATATCCTGAATTCTAGAATCAAGATTTGTATTCTCCACCGACCTACTACTTTCACCAACAACCATGTTATGAAATATCCTACGGCTACCATCGATCTCTCCATGATTAGTCCACACAAAGTAATTCTCTATAAACCCCTTCCTATGAAGATGAAGCTTAACTTCCTCCGATTTTTTAAACTTCATACAATCGCACTTGACATAAGGGCACCTAATTACTCCTTCACTTTGGTATGGTGGAAGTGACATTGCATGTCTACAAAAGTCATCAACACCTTCTACAAAATCCTCCCGCAATCCCCGCCGATTAGGATAATTCCTATTGTACATCCAAGTACGATGTTCCGTCTATACAAATAAAACAAGAACAAATTAATTTATTCTACGATTATAGATTAATTAATTTTTTTTAGTTAATTCAAGATAATTATTTTTCCTAATTACACCAAAAATTAAATTATATTAAATATAATTAATTATAAATTAAAAGTTCAATTTATATCCTAAAAAGTTCAATTCATATCCAAAAGGTTCAATTTATATCCTAAAAGTTCAATTCACAAGAAAAAATCCTAAAAACTGAAAGTTCAATTCATATCCTATGAGTTTAAACATAAACTAAAAGTTCAATTTATATCCTAAAAATTCAACCCATACCCAAAAGGTTCAATTTATATCCTACAAGGCCAATTCATATCTTAAAAGTTCAATTCACAAGAACAAAACCTAAAAACTAAAAGTTCAATTCATATCCTACGAGTTTAAACATAAACTAAAAGTTCAATTTATATCCTAAAAATTTAACTCATACCCAAAAGGTTCAATTTATATCCTACAAGTACAATTCATATCTTAAAAGATCAATTCACAAGAACAAAACCTAAAAACTAAAAGTTCAATTCGTATCCTACGAGTTTAAACATAAACTAAAAGTTCAATTTATATATTACGAGTTTAAACAGAAACTAAAAGTTAGGATTATATCCTAAAAATTCAACCCATACCCTAAAAGTTCGATTCACAAGAACAAATCTTAAACCCTAGATTCTAACTAAACTATTCAAGACAATACAAAGTTAATAACTCAATTCTAACTAAACTATTCAAGACAATACGAACTCAAACATTCAATAATACCATATGTAATCAATTCAATTAAAACAAGACCTAAACCCTAGATTTCTATAAAATACAATGTTAGATAATCAATTGAAACACTAATCAATTGAAACTAATTCATAGCTAATAAACAAAACATTAGATTTATACACAAAAGATATAAGTTGTAATTCAAACCTAGAATTTNTGTATTGAGTGGGAGTTAAGGAAATTTTGAGAAGAGAGGTATGAAAAAATGGGGGGAATCCCGTATATTTCAGATCTGTTTTCAGACTTACCGACCAAAGTTGGTCGGTACAGTAAGTGATGACTGTTTGACCATAGCGTCAGGTTCTTTTAGGTATAGACTTGTGAAGATCCTAATTAGTATATATAATTTATCATCAAATATATCTATTTGTAAATTGATTCATCGACTTATAACTTACTTAGATGCATTGTTGAATATTAAAAACAAAACGTTTTGACATATATATATATATATAACACGCTTCGTTGTACTACTTTAACTATATATATAGCATGTTATAGTATATGTTAGTGTATTCATTATTTGTATTACAAAAGTGTTAACGGATTACATTTATATTATTTAGATAGTAAATATAAAAGCGATTCATAATTTTAACCAATGTTGACCTAATAACGACCAACTTTGGTCGGTTATTTTCCAGAAAATAAAATATACCAACCAAAGTTTGTCGGTAAATGCTTGCCCTGCATTAACCGACGAACGTTGGTCGGTAATTTAAATATTAAATTCTTTAAATTATATAAAATATTTTAAATAATAATATAACTATTAAAATTTAAAAAATTGGGTCCACATTACAGACCAAAGTTGGTCGGTAATGTGAAAGTTTCTTTGACTAAGCAAAACTAGTGTGATAGGTATGTGCTATTTTCTGTTTTACACGCATACCGTCATCTTGATTATTATGCTGTCTGTGTTTTTAGTATTTCTGTATATCTATACATATATTTGAGCATATAGAGCTTATTTCCATTTTTTTTTAATTTTCATCTCTATGAACTTATTGGGAGTTTGTTGTTTTATAGTGGGGGTGGATTTACGGGGTAAATTATGAGGCACGTGAACCCATGGTCTTTCCGTTAAACTAGGTATTTTATGTATGTACTTTTCTAGAATTAGTCTATCATTATCTGATGGCACCCATGCTCGACAAAGCCTGAATGGTGCACTTGGTTAAATACTGAGTTATTTAGCCAAAAGAATAGAGATTAGTTCCCACTTAATACTACTTTTTTTTGTCCTTCTTTAATGGTGCACCCATGTTTTAGAAATGCTAGATCCGTCTCGGATTTATAGCTTTTATTCAGTAGAATCAGCATAAACATCTAAATCAGCTTCAGAGAATTTTTTTATGTACTTCCACTGATTACCTTTTATGCTTTACCAGTTGACATATTATCAACATTATAGTGATGCATCTAAACAGTAAGGATCATTTTTATGTTAGCATTAAGACTATCCCTTAAACTAATTAAATAATCTGAATGTTTTGAAATTAAAACAATCAACCAATTAAATAGTCTCATAATTGATACTACAGGATATACACATACGTAACTCTTAGCAAGAGCATGGGGTAGCCACTGCAAGCAAAGGAGATTTCCTGTAAACAGTGAGGCCAGCAGGGGCTTCAGTCATATCTAAATCTTCCCCTTTTATCCCGTCTGGTAATGCAAAATCGAACTTGTGCACAAGTCTTGCTAATGCTATCTCATTTACTGCAATAGCAAAAGTAATTCCAGGGCAGCCCCTCCGCCCCGCGCCAAATGGAATTAACTCTAAGTGTAATCCTTTGAAATCTATAGCACTACTCAGGAACCTTTCTGGTCGGAACTCATCTGGATTTTCCCACAGCAACGGATCTCTTCCGATTGCCCAAACATTCACAATGGCTTGTGTTCCAGCTGCTATTTGATATCCCTTTAGTTTTACATCTTGTCTTGATTCTCGAGGGACTAGTAATGGTGCGGGGGGATGAAGCCTGAGGCTCTCTTTTATGACTGCTGTCAAGTAGTGCAGGTTTCCTAAATCATCCTCTGTTACCTCTGGTTTTCCCTCGGCAACTTGTCTCACCTCATTCTGCAATTTTTCCATGGCTTTTGGATGCCTCAAAAGTTCTGTCATTGTCCACTCTAATGTTGTATATGTTGTCTCCGTACCAGCACCAAACATATCCTACGTGTTTGAAAGAAACACAAAACAAACTATTTTCAGTTCTTCTTAAGTTTTACTTTCCTGTTATTCATTTGTTTCCAACGTTGAGCTGTAGCCAACAAAGGGACTAAATTACGCTCCAGTTATACTCATAAGGAGTGGTGGAAACAGGATTTTCACCAAAAGGATTCAAAAGATAAATAAAAGTAAACACGCGAAGAAGCTAAGGAACTCAGCATCAAATATATATACATAAAAAAGAAAAAAATCTTATATACACAATGTAATATTGGGATACTGAGTTTTTGAGGAAGCATGTGATGCGTACCAGGAGGATAGCTTTTAGTGAATCTCTTTGAAGAGGAAAATCAGTCACGTTTTGTTTCTGAATTTCAAGCAAAACGTCCACCAAATCTTTAGCTTTTCCATTAGGAAGTTCACTTTTATCTCCTGTCATATGTTCATCAAGCACCTCCTCCATAAATGTATCCAACTCTTTAGCTACTTTCTCGATTTTATTGTCCAAACCATTGATCTTGTTCACCCAATCAAGCCATGGAATATAGTCACCAATGTTAACAGTACCTAATAATTCAGCAAGTGCCCCTAGCACGGTCGTCTTAGTATTCTTCCCACCTTCCACTTCATCATACCTCCTCCCAGAGGCCACTCTGCTAATTACGTTATTAGTTAGGGAACTCAAAACATCTCTCAAATCTATCACTGAACTCGATGCTTGTTTGATTTTTTGGATCATATTTGCCGTTTCTTCTTCTCTAATGTCCCGAAATGATCGCACTCTTTTGTTGCTTAGAAGATGAAGCACAGAAATGCTTCTTACTTGCTTCCAGTATTCACCATAGGGACAAAAAGCAACATCTTTGGAGCCATAGAGGATTCTATCACAGATGCTTGATTTAGGTCTATTCGAAAAGACCAGATCGTGGGTTTTCATGATGTCGCATGCAGCATCAGCCGAAGAGGCAATGAGCACTGGCTTACTGCCAAAGTGAAGCAGCATGAGTGGACCATGTTGCTTGGATAGTTTCTGGAGAGCGCGGTGAGGAAGCGGGCCAAGTAGGTGAAGGTGTCCTAGAATTGGAAGCTTTGGTGGAGATGGTGGTAATTTCTTTTGGTTATGTGAAGTAGCAAAGAACCATTGATGAAGGAAGAGGATGAAAATTAGTACAGGAACTACAAGTGAATACCAGGGGAAAGCCATTTGTTTCAGTAAGGAAGGAGTTTGCCAAATGCTATGCTATAATATGTATTACAAGACTGTTTTACATATCTATATATAATAATACAAGCCTAAGATTTTGTTTGACGTACGTAGAGGAAGGTAGATTTTGTTGAAGTTAGATTTTGCTAACATATCTAGAGAAACTTAGTTTATGCTATATTTTCTTTCGCTTTGAAAGCTCTCCTAAACTCACGTTAGCTGATGGAGTAATACTTAAGGTCCACTAATGATTTTTATTTTATTGTTTTTTGGCACGTAAACTCAAATGTTCTGTGATAAAGGATGAACAGTGCATATTTTGAGTGTGTTTGTCTGTTATTTCTTGTATGAGTTGCGGGAGTTCACACCGCTTTTAAAGTGAAAATATGCTCATTACGTGTTTCTTATGTGTAGGAACAAACTTATACGAAAAATGATCAAATAAGAGAAAAATTGGTAAAAAAAGAGCTGAAGAGAAAAGTCCTGGACAGCGAAGTGAGGTTCACTTCGCCAGACCGGGACCGGAGCAGAAGAAACTAGAAAGGTCCCGGACAGTGAAACGATGTTCACTTCGCCAGACCGGGACCGGAGCAGAAGAAACCAACTTCTCCAATCCGAAATAGAAGAAGGAAAATTCGCCCCATACAAATTCTAGTCGCTATAAATACATCCTAAAACGTGCTTTTGAGGGAAAAACACTACTTTGGAGGGAGAGAGGAATTTAGGGAGGCAAGAACACACTAGGAGCAAGGAGGAGAATTCTTCTACGAGTTTTTCACTTTCTTCTTCCTATTTTCATTGTTGTAGTTGTACATATTGCTAGGTTTCAAATTTTATTTTTTTAGTATTTGATTTTTCTTTTAATTTTATTTTTACTTCTTGATTTGGGAAACATGACATCTTGGAATTATGAGAGTTTCGATATTGGTAATTCTACTATTGATCTTCCTTGTGCTTATTGTGGAGGAAATCACCTATGGCAAACTTGTCAAAATATTCCCGAAAGCGAGTTATGCACACCAACTCAATCTTATGTGTGGAATGTATGTGATATTTGTGGCGGTCAAGATGGTCACTTTTATGGTTGTGCTTGTATTTCTTATCCTCTCCAACCCCTTATTATGATGGTTCTACTTTTTCTTGTGAGGTTAACAAGAACAAAGAACTCAGGGATGACCTAATAAGATCAAAGATATGTTAAAATGCCTCATGGAACGAAGTAATGAGAAACAACTGCAAATACAAAAGCAATGTGATACTATCCAAAGACAAGAGGCAACTATTCTTAACCTGGAGGCACAAGTGAGTCAATTGGTTGAAGAATTTAATGCTCAACAAGCTGATATTGTGGATAGTAGCAAAAAAGAGCATGCATTAGATGCCGAAATTGAGGTACTAATGGAGGAAGTCAGAGTAGAACACCAACAATCTATCCAATTACAGTTTGAGGATGCCGATATTGTAGAAGAGATACTAGAGTCAATCAAGGACATTGATGATACACATTTAGATGACTCTAGTGTCGTTGGTGTTGAGGATGTTGACAGTCCAAAAGTTCATGTAGTTGAGTGCATTGGTCCATACTCCAAGCATTTTTTCACATTGTGTTTGGATGATGATATGAAGATAGAGTCCTTCGAGCCAGTTGGGGAGTCAAGGAATGAGCCAGAAAGTCAGGATTACATACTTCATGCAAAGGCTAAGTGCAGAATACTATATTATTTTCTTGGGGTAGTTAGATTTGTTCCACCACCCTTTGAGCATAGTAGAAAACTTGAAGAAAAACTTGGGTTCAATTCATAAGCTCGAGGTGGAGGCAAAAAGTGATTTGCATCGTGCCACGACGTTAAATCAAGCGCTTGCTGGGAGGCAATCCTACTTTACTGCTTTCTTTTTTTTATTCTATTATTTTTTATTTTTTTATTACTGTATTATTCTTGTAGCGTTGTTTTTAAATTCTCTAGGAGCATGAGAAGCAAGGTCACTGGAAGAAAGCAAAAGCAAGCCAGAAGGTTAGAACTAAGTGTTGGGTGCCTACACAAAGAATTAAGTCTGTGAGAAATCTAAGTACCCCATGAATTCCTAATGCTTCGGCCTTTGGCCTACCATGGAGTTTCTTTGACCCTCTTGTATTTATAGGTGTGCATACAATGCATAATTGTAAGTGTGGGATGAAGAAACTGTTTGGGTAATTTTTTATGCTATATTAGTGTGTTGAAAAAAAGATCAAAAATAAAAAAACTAATTAGGTTGAAATAATCACTCTTGGTTTCTTATGGCCATGGTTCTTTTTCAAGAGATGACTCTTTGAACTGGGTCGCAGTTTTTTCTTATAAGTAGAATTTTCAAAAAGTTTTGAACATTTCCCGACAATAGACTTCCTAGATAGTTTTCTTGAGGGTATAAAGTCCAAAGAAAAATACAAAAAGATTTTCGTTTTTTCTTTTTGAACTCATAATGGAATGGGGAGAACTTGAGTATCTATATTTTTTGACATATTTTATATCGGGGCTTAGAGGTGGATCATTTGCACTAAGTACTTTCTTTATGGTCTTTGTAATTACATGTCTTGAAAATATGTGTGGCTTTCTTTTGACACTGAGGCTCATCTTTTGACTCTTGTGATTAATTCTTGTGTACTTAAATTTATGATGGCTGTGCTAGTTGCTTTAACTTAAGAGTCAGGTCCGAGCCATCCTGAGTGAGTCATGTACATTGTGTGAGGTGAGATTTTGGTGTACTCTGTGCCATCCTTGCTAGTGTAGAACTTGCTCCGTGTGTCAGCCGAAGCGAAATGATTAAGTCTTGTAAGTTTGGGAAGTGACATAGGCTTTCTTTGATTGACCAGTTAGCTTATTTTCCTACCAGTGCTAATATTATCTGTAGTTAACCCTTTTGCGCCTGTAGACCTTTTTTTGACAACCGCATTACAAGCTAATCCCCTATGTTTTTAATGAAACCTTGTAGAACCTTTACCTCGAAAAGCACTTAAGTAGCTAGAAGAGTAAAGAAAAAGATTGTGTAGCTTTTGAGTGGAACCATAGAGAGGCTGACAAGGTGCACTTTTGTACAAACAAAATAAAGCTACTAGTCCAAAATACCAAATTAAGGAGACTGAATGACAAAAAAAAGAAGAAAAAATGAATAACACCTCTCATATCTTTTTCTGGGATAGTGAATATCTATATGTTGATGTGCGTAATGAAGAAGGGCCTAAATGTGTATGGTTCCATGGGAAGACATCGAATTGGACATGACAAGATGGTGCTTCAAAGTGAAGTATAGTGTATTAAAATGCTTAGGAGGGTTAGTCACAATTTTCTCAAATATATCTTGCATGTCCCTTAGCCTACATTACAACCTATAAAGTTCTACTTTATCCTAGATATTACGAGCTTAAATTAGTAGAGACCTATACTACGGGCAAGCCTATGGTACGAATTTGGGTGGCATAAGAGTTTCTTTGTGAAAGTGAGCCCCGATCCCCTATTTCTTGTCCCCTTCGCTTCATTTTATGCTTACATGACTTGCCGGGGTGCTTGGTGTTGGGTTCGGGAGAGTTTCAGAGTGAAATAGGACACATAGTCCCTAAGTGTGAAGTTTGAGTTGTAAATGTTAATCGTAGTTTGATCTGTGTGAAGATGACTCGAAAATGGAGTTTTGTCGGTTCCGAAGCTCCATATGGTGATTTTGGTCTTAGGAGCGCATCTAAATGTGGATTTGGAGGTCCATAAGTCATTTCGGCGTTATTTGGCGAATGTTAGAAAATTGGAAGATTTTTGAAAAGTTTGACCAAGAGTGGACTTTTTGATATCGGGGTCAAATTCTAATTTCGGAAGTTAGAGTAAGTCCGTAAGATCAAATGTGACTTGTGTGCAAAATTTGAGGTCAATCGGACGTATTTTGATAGGTTTCAATATCGTTTGTAGAAGTTGGAATTTCCTAAGTTCATTAAGCTTGAATTGGGGTGCGATTCGTATTTTTAGCATTGTTTGATGTGATTTGAAGGCTCGACTAAGTTTGTAGGATATTTTAGTACGTGTTGGTATATTTAGTTGAGGTCCCGGGGGCCTCGGGTGTGATTCGGACGGCGCATTTCGAGACTTGGTAGGAATTCTGAAGTTTGCTGGTTTTTTCGAGTTCTGGTGTCATTCTATGCGTTCGCGATGATCATCTCGCATTCGCGTAGAACATTTTGAGCCTTGCTGAGTTTTACCTTTCGCGTCGCAAAGTGGGCCACGCGTTTGCAAAGGGTCAGGTCATTGTGCACTGGGATCGCGGACGAGGAGCCGCGTTCGCAAAGAGGTAAGGCAGCTTGGGTGGGCTCTTGAGGCAATAGCTTTTTGTGCTTCGCGAATGTGAGGCAATTTCCGCGTTCGCGAAGAAGGAAATACTTGGCAACTTTAAAAGTTCAAAATCGATGGTTTATGTCATTTTTCATCATTTGGACTTGAGAGCTCGGAATTAGGAGATTTTTGGAGAGATTTT
Organism: Nicotiana attenuata; assembly: GCF_001879085.1. Classification (NCBI taxonomy): domain Eukaryota; kingdom Viridiplantae; phylum Streptophyta; class Magnoliopsida; order Solanales; family Solanaceae; genus Nicotiana; species Nicotiana attenuata. The sequence goes on along the minus strand of NW_017670571.1, from coordinate 197,595 downwards.
GACGTGGGTGTTTGGGGTAAGTGATTCTTAACTAATTTTGATTAATTTTCGTGATTATGCCTTTGATTTCATCTTTAAATTAGTGATTTGGGGTAGAAAATTGGGGAAAATTAAGGAAAAGCTCTTAGGTCGAATTTTAAAGTTTTGATTGAGATTTTGGTATCGGATTTGAGTAATTTTGGTATGGGTGGACTCGTGGTTGAATGGGTGTTCGGATTTTGTTGCTTTTACCCGATTTCGAGACGTGGGCCCGGGTTGACTTTTTGGGGCGATTTTTTAATTTCTTGTTAAAGTCGTGATTTAATTAATTAGATTAGTTTCTTATAGTTATATCCATAGTACGAAATTACTTTTGGCTGGAATTGAGCCATTCGGAGTCGGAAAGTCAAGGGAAAGGCATCCTTATTACTGATTGAGCTTGGTTTGAGGTAACTGACTTGTCAACCTTGTGTGGGGAAAATCCCTTTAGGATTTGGTATTGTTGTAAAAATTTGTGATATGTGACTGCCCTGTACGCGAGGTGATGAGTGTGTACGCGGGCTAATTGTTTAAAATCTAGTTTTTGCTAAGTAGTAACCTGTTTATACCATAAATGAGTTATTCCAGTATGTGTAGTTATCATGTTTAGCATGATATCGCACGTATACGTGCCTTAAATTCATACTTGAAATCTGTGCAACATGCTTAGTTGAATTTCTATTTTTTCTTGATTTTGTATTTAGTCTTTACCTGTAGGATTCCTTGCTGTTAATTTGTTGTTCCATCGGTTATAGTTGTGTATTTACTTTTGGGACTACGAGGTGGCACCTCGGGAGCTCCCCTGTTGCATATTTACATTTGGGACTACAAGGCGGCACCTCGGGAGCTCCCCTGTTGCACATTTACTTTGGGACTACGAGGCGGTACCTCGGGAGCTCCCTTGTTGAGTATTTACTTTTGGGACTACGAGGCGGTACCTCGGGAGCGCCCATATTGTTTACCCCTATGTGCTGTGTTGTTACCTTTCTGTAATTTCTCATTGTTAAATTCTCAGTCTTTTTATTATATTACCATATCTTCTTCCTTAATTATTATAATTCGGTAGGGATTGACCTGAACTCGTAACTACTCTGAGGTTAGGCTTGGCACTTACTGGGTACTGTTGTGTTGTACTCATACTACTCTTCTGCACATGTTTTGTGTGCAGATCCAGGTACCTCCTACCACCCCCGATGTCAGTGAGTAGTGAATACGTGGAGACTTCAAGGTATATCTGCCTGCGTCCGCAGACCTCGGAGTCCCCCCCTATCCTTATGTTGTCTTTCTTTTTTATTCTCTTAGATGTTGATGTATAGAGACAATTAGTACATTCCTTAGAGCTTGTGGCTTATGACTACCGGGTTTTTAGGAGCTGTTTATACTCGAGTTGTTGGTTTTAGTTGTACATGGCGAGCGGCAGTTTGCAGTATTATATATATCTGTGAAGAATAGCTGTTATTTCTTTTATTATTTCAGTTATTCCGCAAATTTTTAGGCTTACCTAGTCTTAGAGACTAGGTGCCATCACGACATCTTACAGAGGGAAATTTGGGTCGTGAGAAGTTGGTACCGGAGCTCTAGGTTCATAGGTGTTATGAGTCACAAGCAGGTTTAGTAGAGTCTTGCGGATCGGTACAGAGACGTCTGTGCTTATCTTCAAGAGGCTATGGAACTATTAGGAAAAAGTTTCACTTCTTTGATTCCTTGTCGTGCGAAATTGTTGACTTCATGATTCTAAACTTATGTCTTTCTATTCTCTCACAGATGGTGAGGACACTTACAGCCGGATCAGATGACCAGAGACCCGCGCCCCCTGCTAGAGCTGCGAGAGGCCGGGGTAGAGGCCGAGGACGTACACATGGTGCAGCCATAACACTCGCATGAGCTGCTACAGAGAAGCCACCAGTAGCTCCAGTTGGAGCGCAGGCACCTGAGACGCCTGTTACTGCACTAGCTCTTCAGGGCATGTTTGGCACTTTAGCTCAAGCAGGGCTGATCCCACATGCTCCTGCCACTTCTTAGGTCGGGGGAGGAGCACAGACTCCTGCCTCCCGTACGCCAGAGCAGCGGGTTCAGGTAGACCAGGTTCCAGAGGTCATACCAGTGCAGCTAGTAGCCCCAATTCAGCCCGAGGTCCAAGGTGGAACAACGCAGGCTCGAGAGGTACAAGAAGTACCTCCCTCCTACTTTCAGTGGCTTAGCGTCAGAGGATGCCCAGGGTTTTCTTGAGGAGTGCCACCGTATCCTCCATACTATGGGTGTAGCAGAGTCTAGTGCGGTTTCTTTCACTATGTTCCAGCTTAGGGGAGCGGCTTATCAGTGGTGGTGCGCATATGGACTTAGTTCTTGGATATGTTCTTAAGGGAGTATGTTCCCCAGAGTCTCAAAGATGCATGGCGCACAGAGTTTGCGAAGTTGCGCCAGGGTTCTTTGATTGTGTTAGAGTATGCGGTTCGGTTTAGTGATTTGGCTAGGCATGCACCAGCCTTGGTTGCTATAGTTTGAGAGAGGGTCGGTCAATTTATCGACAGGCTCAACCCAGTATCAGATTTAGCATGGCCCTAGATTTGGAGATGGACATCGCATACAAACAGGTAGTGGGGATTGCTAAGAGATTGGAGGGTATTCTAATTCAGGTGAGAGAGGAGAGAGAGCCCAAGAGGTCTCGAGAGTCTGGCACTTAGAGTGGTACTCGTGCCCCAGTTGTAGCTCGTCATGGTATGGGCTATATGAGTCGCCCTGTTCATTCAGCACTTCTAGCCACCAGCGGTATTCCGGCCCCTCCTAGGCCCCGGGCTCTATTTTATGCACCACCATTGTCTAGTGCACCTCCTACATGGGTTGCTTTCAGCAGTCAGTCCAGCCGATCAGGCCCGAGCCAGCCACAACAGCTACGTCCTTCGAGAGTTTGTTTTGAGTGTTGTGACACTCGTCATGTGGTGAGGGATTGGACGAAACTCGGGACGGGTGCACCTCCACAAACTAATCAGGCACCGCGTGCTCCAATGGGTCCTCAGGCTATGGTTATAGCACCAACTACCACGTCACCTGCTCAGCCAGCTCAAGGTAGAGGTGGGGTAGGTAGAGACCACCCTAGAGGGGGAGGCCAGGCTAGATTATGCCCTTCCTGCTCGTACGGAGGCAGTTGCATCCGAATTTGTCATTACAGGTATTGTTCCGATCTGTCGTAGAGATGCATCAATCTTATTTAATCCAGGCTCCACTTATTCCTATGTGTCATCTTATTTTGCTACGTATTTGGGTGTATCCCGTGATTCTTTGAGTTCTCCTGTCTATATGTCTACACCTGTGGGAGATTCTATTATGTTGACCATGTGTATCGGTCGTGTTTGGTTATTCTTAGTGGTTTTGAAATCAGATCCAATTTATTATTGCTCAGTACGGTAGACTTTGATATTATTTTGGGCATGGACTGGTTGTCGACCCATTATGCTATTCTTGATTGTCACGCCAAGACCGTGACGCTGGCATTCCAGGATTACCACGGTTAGAGTGGAGAGGTACCTTAGACTATACTCCTAGCAGAGTTATCTCATTTCTAAAGGCTCAGCAAATGGTTGAGAAGGGGTGTGACGTGTATCTAGCTTATGTGAGAGATGCAGTATTGATACCCCTATAGTTGAGTCAATTCCAGTAATGAGGGATTTTCCAGATGTATTTCTAGCAGATCTTCCAGGCATGCCGCCCGACAGGGACATCGACTTTGGTATGGATTTGTTGCCGGACACTCAGCCCATCTCTATTTCTCCATATCGTATGACTCCGCCTAAGTTGACAGAGTTGAATGAACAATTGCAGGAGTTGATTGATAAGGGCTTCATTCGGCAAAATGTGTCACCTTGGGGGTGCTCCAGTCTTGTTTATGAAGAAGAAAGAGGTTCTATGCGTATGTGCATTGATTATCGCCAGTTGAATAAAAGTAGAGTGAAGAACAAGTATCCATTTCCTCATATTGATGACCTATTTGATCAGTTACAAGGTGCCAGAGTGTTTTCCAAGATTGACTTGCGTTCAAGCTATCATCAGCTGAATATTCGGGTGAAACGACCCGACCGGTCGTTTTGAGCTTTTGCACTTTATCGCCAATTCTCGGGCATGACTTGCCCCGTGTAATGTATTATGAATGATGTAGATTGTTGGTTTTGGTTTTCAGGAAAATCGGGATGAATTTGAAGGAACAGTCTCAGTTGAAAGCTTTGAATTGGAAAGGTTTGACCAAGGGTTGACTTATTTGTATGTGAGCTCGGATCGGGATTTTTATGATTTGGTTAGCTTCGTGGGGTGATTTATGACTTAGGGGCGCGATCGGAATGCATTTTGGAAGTCCGTGGAAGGATTTGGCTTGAATTGGCAAAGTTAGTATTTTGGCGAATTCCGGTTGATAGGTGAGATTTTGATCCGAGAGTCGGAATGGAATTTCGAGAGTTGTTGTAGCTATATGTGATTTGGGATGTGTGTACAAAATTTCAGGTCATTTGGACGTTGTTTGGTTGGGTTTTTGATCGAAAGCGTATTTTGGAAGTGTTTGGAAAACTTAGGCTTGAATTCGATGAGTTTCGGGTAATTTGATGTTGTTTGAGGTGTTTTGATGATTGGAACAAGTTTGAAAGAGGTTTTAGGATGTGTTGGTGTCTTTGGTTGAGGTCCCGGGGGCCTCGGGGTGATTTCGGATGGCTAACGGGAAGTTTGGAACTTGGAAAATATAGCAGAAAATGCAGCAGCAGTGCAGGCCTAATTTGACCTTCGCGTTCACGTGCCTGGGGCCGCGTTCGCGTAGCAGGAGTTTGGCGGGCCAGGCTTTGCTCTTCGCGTTCGCGTTAGGGTGTTCGCGTTCGCGGAGGGTGAGTTTCTTGAGCTTCGCGTTCGCGGGGAGTTATTCGCGTTCGCATAGGAGGGTCTGGAGTTCCATTTGTTTTGTTCATTGCGTTTGCAGCCTAGGTGGTCGCGTTCGCGTAGTTGAAGCCGTGGAAGCATCGCGTTCGCTGGTGTTATGACGCGTTCGCGTAGGGTAATATTTGGCCAAGGGATTATTTGTGCATCGCAAACGCGAGAAGGCCCTCGCGTTCGCATAGAAGGAAATCATAGCTGGGCAGAAGGGTTTTTAAAACATTCCATCCGCGAGCCTAAGCCATTTTTCCACCATTGTTGAACATTTTGGGAGCCCTTTGGGAGAAATTGAAGAGGGATTCGAAGAGGATTGATTGGAGGTAAGTTTTATGAACCAAAAACGTGATTATATTGTGAAATTAACCTAGAAATTCATGGAAATTTAGCTAAAAATGGAAGAACTAGGGCTTGGGATTTTGAGATTTTGAATTGGGAGGGCCATTTGAGGTCGGATTTGAGAGTTTGTGATATGTATGGACTCGTGGAAGGATAAGGAACCCGTTGATGTGAAAATTTTTGAGTTTCGAGAAGTGAGCCCAGGGCTCGGGTTTTGCCAATTTCGGGATTTTTGATATTTTTTGATTGTTTTCGATTGGGTTTTGTCCCCTTAGCATATTGTGACGTATTCGTTCTGGTATTGGTCAGATTCGACGTGTGAAGAGGCCGATTTGAGGGGCACAGGCGTCGCGAGCTAGAGAATTCGCCGGTTCGAGGTGAGTAATGATTGTAAATGATATTCTGAGGGTTTGAAACCCCGTATTTGCTCATCGTAGTGCTATATTAAGGTGAATTGCACGCCGGATAGCGAGCGTGGGGTAGAGCACCGTTGGGGATTGTGACTTGGTCCGTCCCGATTGATGAATTTATTGCGTATTTGACTGAAATATACTTGTTATCATCATAATTTGGGCTGATTGCCATATTTGGGCTTCGTGCCAGCTATTTGAACCCTTCGGGGATTGTTGTTGATATTCCTCACTGTTTTGATTTTTTACTTGAACTCAGTCATGTATTTTCCAGTGTTTTTAAGACTCAGCCAAGTTTATTTTGCTTTAACACTTGAAATGATGTTTCCAATAATATTTGGGCTGAGCATCATGTTTTACTGTTGCCCTAGTGGCTTATGTGATTTTTGACTGAGTAAGGACGAGGGCCTGTATTGTGAGGATAATTTTGGATCGGGCTGCAAGCCGCAACAGTGAGATACTGATTTGATTATGAGGCCAAGGGCTTGAGATATGTACGCCACGAGATGGCTTGATAATGTGCTTGGACCGTAAGGGGCCCCTCCCGGAGTCTGCACACCCCCAGTGAGCGCCGTCGACGATAAATGGATCGGGCTCCACGCCGCAACGATATATGGATCGGGCTGCACACCGCAGCGGTACTAGTACTGTTCTATGTGTTTACTTTATTTCATTTGTCTGCCATTATCTGTTGTCTGTGCTATTTCATGCAATACCTACCGGATTGCCTGGCATTATCTGAAAACTGAGTGTTGTGCCCGAGGGGCGAATTTCTGTGCGTATCACTATTGTTTGCATTCAATTGTGTAACCGCTGAAAAAGTTATTTCCAAAAGAGGTTTAAACTGAGCCAAGATGTTTTCTAAGGATTTCATAGCTTCACTATTTTCTAAAAAGGGTTTTACACTGCTCTATACAGCATGGCGGTTTGTTTTACGTGATTTCTTACTGCTCAGTCATTATTTACCTTTATTACTCACTGAGTTGGAGTACTCACTTTACTCCCTGCACCTCGTGTGCAGATGCAGGTATTTATTCACCCGGTGGCGGGTTTTGGCTGATTGGAGGCAGAGCTATAGGAGTTTAGCGAGGTGACTGCCAGCGTTCGCAGCACCGCTTCTCTCTCTATTGTTCATTATTCCTGTTTAGTGTATTTTTAGACCTTGTAGTTGTATTTACACTCTTATAGATTCTCATGACTTGTGACACCCCGATTAGGGCTGTGTTGGATTGTACTTCCGCTAATTAATATTATTAAATCATATTTAGATTGTTTATTCATGTTTAACTATTTTTGAAAAGGCGATATGGGTTAGTAGGCTGGCTTTGTCTTCACGAGAGGCGCCATCACGACCGGAGCGAGGATTTGGGTCATGACAAGTTGGTATCAGAGTCTAGGTTACATAGGTATCACGAGTCATGAGCAGGTTTAGTAGAGTCTCGCGGATAGGTACGGAGACGTCTGTATTTATCCTCGAGAGGCTGTAGAACCTTTAGGAAAACTTCGCATTCTTGAATTCTTATCGTGCGTCCTTGATTCAGCTTGGAAATTAACTCTTGAAATTCCTTCCACGCATTCGCATGCCCGTATGAGCGCTCAGTATCAGATGTGCCTTGATGGCTTGTGATTCCCCAATCGAGGGGCGAGATGTGATTTCTGTGAGTTGATGTTGGGCCAGTCTGAAGGACTTGAGGCCGGATCTTTGCCTATGGCTTGAGCACCGAGGTGCTGATTGTGTGAGTAAGTGTTTTGAACTTATATGTTCGGTGTTGTCCCTATTAGTGGAAGTGACGGCTGGATAGCCATGTGACGAGTATGTTAGTACTGCGAGATGTATTTACGTGACTTGAAAGTGACGACGAAGGTCTGCTGGATGATAAGAGAACTATTAGGTATTTGAATTCCATCGTGATTCGAGGTATAGCCCCGAGTTATGAGCGTGTGAAGGATATCTATTATGTTTTCTGGTTGTGAGTGAAGTAAAATCCATGTTGCGGTATGAGTTCAGACTCAGGAAGACTAAGTGACTAAGGACAATTTATAACGGTGGAAGGTATACAGAAATGTTATATTGAGGCGAAGCAGGTGGGTTATCTCCTGCGGAGTGTTCTATAGTGGTGTGATCCCTATGTGTATGTTAGAAGATCTCATGTGTAATTGAAAAGTACGTGTTGAAATTTGAAATTTTGGGTCGCTTAAGAGAGTGGGCTTAAGTGTTGCGGGGATGAATGCAAGATTTGTAGAAGATTTACAGTACTAGATTATCTGTGTTTTCACAAACTTATAAATGATTTGAGTTTAATCTCACTATGGTATTGTGGCATCAATAGAGTAAACGTGTTATGAGTTATTGAGTGTATCTTGATCTATGGCTTCGAGCCAAGTGGGGGAGTCTGCTGTGAGCAGTTGATTGCACAGTTAGGTGCTATGTTGGTTCCGGTTTGGGGCGTGCTAGTGAATTAGCTATGGCTAGAGTAAAGGAAAATTTTGACAAAGGTTATATTATGCTTCATAGGGTATGAGAATCACGGAATGTCTAGAGTTGTTGTTGGTAAAGAATGCTCGGTGCATAGAGTAGGATGTTGCTTTGTTGTATTGGGATGAGGATTTCTTTCTGCGGAATCGGAGTGCCAATGAGGCACGGGTGGTTCTGTTTGTTAGGTCAGGTAAATTGCAGTTTGAATAAGGGTGAATGACTTGCGAGGATGGCTCTAATATGTTCAAGATTCTACAGAGAACAATCGGGTATTTTAAAGTTGTGTGTGTGGTTAGAAACTGTGTTTTCATTGGAAGAGGTCCAGATTTGTGGTATTTCTATGTTAATTATGGGATTCTATGTACCAGTATCAGGAATGTAAAGGTAACGGATTTAGATTCGCAGGAAGTTCTGCAGAGTAAAGTATTCTGGAATGTGGTGTTTCTGGGAATATTTGAGAGAGTATTCAGCAGCTTATGGGTCTCGGATAACGTGGTTTTATGCTTGGGTCTCGTATGGTGAGCCGGGTTGAGGAATTGTGGTGCTACAACAAGTGAGAATATCAAGTTGAAAAAGAATCAGGAGGAAATTTGGATAGATGGAATAGTTTGATAGTAGACCGAATCGGCATGGTAAGGATATGATTAATTCTTTGTGTGTGTTCGAGGTAATGAGTTTGTACAGGTATTTTGCAGCAAAGCTCTTGGGTTTTGACGGCTTGCCTAGCTTGGTCTAGTCAGAAGGATTCAGCCCTGGCAGTTTAGTTTGTGCAAATGGAATTGGGAGAGAGTTCTTGTTGGGTTTTGCCGTGGTTTGGAGATGTATATTTTCTACGGGCATGCGGAGCATGGGATTTGCAGTGATTTTTCTTCTAGATGGGACCAATGGAAATGTTCTTGACTAGTTGAGTGCGTAGGTGTCTGTGGCTCGGAAGGGATATAAAGTTTTCATGTTATCCTCAGAGGGTATGGTATATGCGGTATGTTGTGGAGGACCGAGACTTGCGTGTGTTAGGCTACAGTTCAGATCTGAAAGGGAGTTCATAAAACTCTTGAGCAGCGGGTAGCCTCAGATAGTTAAGGGAATGATATTTCTAATTGGAAGTGATTTGACGATAGTATATGTTCAGAAAAAGGGTAATGTGATTAAGTTGATGGCACTTCTGTAATATTGCGGCACTTTCTTGTTAGATCGACTGGTGATATTCGGGTTTGCTTGGTGGCACAGGGAAATTTTAGAGTATCTATCGTGGAATGATGGGGTATTTCAAGTGTGGTATGCTTTCGGACGGCGAAATTGGGATCAGGTACGATGATTGTGCTATATGGAGTTGGAGACTGGGAGTTCTCACGTTCAGGCTATGTTGTGGTTGTGGATCGTGTGTATCGGCACCGTTTAGCGGCTTTCGGGATTTGGAGGCTCAAATGGATCTTTTTTTGCTGATATGTTAGATTTTGGATGTGATGTTGGAGTTCAGACTGGTTGTCTCAGTGTTGGGTTATTCTGGACTATTACGCTATGGGCTATGTCGGAAATGCCACGGGTTGAGTGGCGAGGTGCGTTGGATTATGTTCTAGTAGAGTGGGTTATATTTCAAAGACCCAGCAGATGGCTGGGAAGGACTATTTTTCTTAATTGGGCCTTCGTGACGGATGTCAGTGCAGAAGTTTCTACCATCGATTCAGTTCCAGTGTTGAAGGACCTTCAGATGTGTTTCTTGTGGCCGAGCATGTCATCGGGCGAGTTTGTGGCGGTATTGATTTGGTGCCGGGCACCGTATTGTACGGCTCCGGCAGAAGATATAGTAGTGGAAGGAGCAGCTTCAGGCTTCCTTGATAATGAGTTCGTTGGCAGGCCAATGTGGATGCATGTTCTAGCTTGGGTCGACTTGGTTGGCCCCGAATCGTATTGTTGAGGGATAGGTTGATTCGATAGTGATTGAGCTTGTTGGCGATCTGGGTAAATCTATGAGTGGCCTTCCTGTGTTGCGAGACGTTATAATTTGTTGGTTATGGGCACATATGGTGCGGTTTTATTGGGGTTCATAGTGGAAGTCGAGTGGGAAAAGTAATTGGGCGTCGCTCGGTGAATGGCGTATCGGTTATGTCCTATCGGGTTTGTGTGGTATATGTTACTTGTTTCACCGAGGATGTAATGATTTGCTTTGGTTCCAGACATCAAATTGTGCGTGGTTGTCAATTTCGAGCATAGTGACTTGAGGTGTTTCATGTGGAATAGTGTTTGGATAGGATCGCGCAATTGCAGCGAAGCTCTATGGAGATATGACCTTGCGGGTTAGATTCGTGTGTTCTATTTCTATGATGTGAGACGGGTTCTCAGCCTTGTGTTGTGGTGGTACTGGTGAGCTTGTGGTATAGCTCTTTCATTTGAACCATTTTCATGATTTGAGTGTGTTCGGACCGTTGCATATTGGTGCGCGTATTATGCTAGTTATGGCTTAGGCCTCTATTGACGTGTCATGTCACCAGAGTGGTGTGTTGGATTAGAGGAGATCGTTGGGATCATTAATGAATACGAACAGATTCGATTTCAGCATGTTGGAAGGGTCAGATCGAGGTTCGGCTCGAAAATTTTCTATGGTATTGCCAGAGAAGAAGCGACTTCATGAATGGTTGATCTGAGAAATGGTTATGGTTTATTGCGTGTTTTAGTTATCATTGACAGTATATGGAAGTGTTGGAATGAGACTTTAGTTGGTAAGAGGTTTTCTATCGGTAATCGGTTGTTAGGTGCAGCTGCTGTGATTAGAAGTTATCGCTGCGAGTGTTTGAGTTATGTGGTATATCATGTGATTGTGCCTGAGATAGCAGATATGGGCTGTTATAGCTTGTTTGGACTTATTCACAGTATAAATGTGAGATTCTGAAAGCATTAAGGATTTTGGAAGCAGAAATGTGGTTCTATGGTTTATGGACTAGATTGGATTGTGTAATTTCAGCTACTACGTGTATTCAGACCTATACGAGATAGAGTGACGTGGGATCACCCCCGGGTATATGCATGGTAAGGTTATTCACCTATTGGTTGGCTTTTAAAACAACTTTGAGTACGTTCGAGGACGAACGTGTGTTTAAGTGGGGGAGGATGTAACGACCCGACCGGTCGTTTTGAGCTTTTGCACTTTGATCGCCAGTTCCCGGGCATGACTTGCCCCGTGTAATGTATTATGGCTGATGTAGATCGTTGGTTTTGGTTTTCAGGAAAATCGGGATGAATTTGATGGAACAGTCTCAGTTGAAAGCTTTGAATTGGAAAGGTTTGACCAAGGGTTGACTTATTTGTATGTGAGCTCGGATCGGGATTTTTATGATTTGGTTAGCTTCATGGGGTGATTTATGACTTAGGGGCGCGATCGGAATGCATTTTGGAAGTCCGTGGAAGGATTTGGCTTGAATTGGCAAAGTTAGTATTTTGGCGAATTCCGGTTGATGGTGAGATCTTGATCCGAGAGTCGGAATGGAATTCCGAGAGTTGCTGTAGCTTCGTTATGTGATTTGGGATGTGTGTGCAAAATTTTAGGCCATTTGGACGTGGTTTGGTTGGGTTTTTGATCGAAACCGTATTTCAGAAGTTTTTGGAAAACTTAGGCTTGAATTCGATGAGTTCCGGGTAATTTGATGTTGTTTGAGGTGTTTTGATGATTGGAACAAGTTTGAATGAGGTTTTAGGATGTGTTGGTGTCTTTGGTTGAGGTCCCGGGGGCCTCGGGGTAATTTCGGATGGCTAACGGGAAGTTTGGAACTTGGAAAAGATACCAGAAAATGCAGCAGCAGTGCAGGCCTAATTTGGCCTTCGCGTTCGCGTGCCTGGGGCCGCGTTCGCGTAGCAGGAGTTTGGCGGTCTAGGCTTTGCTCTTCGCGTTCGCGTTAGGGTGTTAGCGTTCGCGGAGGGTGAGTTTCTTGAGCTTCGCGTTCGCGGGGAGTTATTCGCGTTCGCATAGGAGGGTCTGGAGTTCCATTTGTTTTGTTCATCGCGTTCGCAGCTTAGGTGGTCGCGTTCGCGTAGTTGAAGCCGTGGAAGCATCGCGTTCGCGGGTGTTCAGACGCGTTCGCGTAGGGTAATTTTTGGCCAAGGGATTATTTGTGCATCGCGAACGCGAGAAAGCCCTCGCGTTCGCATAGAAGGAAATCATAGCTGGGCAGAAGGGTTTTTAAAACATTTCATCCGCGAGCCTAAGCCATTTTTCCACCATTATTGAACATTTTGGGAGCCCTTTGGGAGAAATTGAAGAGGGATTCGAAGAGGATTGATTGGATCTAAGTTTTATGAACCAAAAACATGATTTTATTGTGAAATTAACCTAGAAATTCATGGAAATTTAGCTAAAAATGGAAGAACTAGGGCTTGGGATTTTGAGATTTTGAATTGGGATTTGAAGGGCCATTTGAGGTCGGATTTGAGAGTTTGTGATATGTATGGACTCGTGGAAGGATAAGGAACCCGTTGATATGAAAATTTCTAAGTTTCGAGAAGTGGGCCCGGGGCTCGGGTTTTGCCAATTTCGGGATTTTTGATATTTCTCGATTGTTTTCGATTGTGTTTTGTCCCCATAGTATATTGTGATGTATTCGTTCTGGTTTTGGTCAGATTCGACGTGCGAAGAGGCCGATTTGAGTGGCACAGGCGTCGCGAGCTAGAGAATTCGCCGGTTCGAGGTGAGTAATGATTGTAAATGATATTCTGAGGGTTTGAAACCCCGTATTTGCACATCGTAGTGCTATATTGAGGTGACTTGCACACCGGATAGCGAGCGTGGGGTAGAGCATCGTTGGGGATTGTGACTTGGTCCGTCCCGATTGATGAATTTATTGCGTATTTAACTGAAATATACTTGTTATCATCATAATTTGGGCTGATTGCCATATTTGGGCTTCGTGCCAGCTATTTGAACCCTTCGGGGTTTGTTGTTGATATTCCTCACTGTTTTGATTTTATACTTGAACTCAGTCATGTATTTTCCACTGTTTTTAAGACTCAGCCAAGTTTATTTTGCTTTAACACTTGAAATGATATTTCCAATAATATTTGGGCTGAGCATCATGTTTTACTGTTGCCCTAGTGGCTTATGTGATTTTTGACTGAGTAAGGCCGAGGGCCTGTATTGTGAGGATACTTATGGATCGGGCTGCACGCCGCAGCAGTGAGATACTGATTTGATTATGAGGCCGAGGGCCTGAGATATGTACGCCACGAGATGGCTTGGTGCAGCGATATATGGATTGGGCTGCACGCCGCGGTGGTACTGGTACTGTTCTATGTGTTTACTTTATTTCATTTGTCTGCCATTATCTGTTGTCTGTGCTATTTCATGCAATACCTACCTGATTGCCTGGCATTATCTGAAAACTGAGTGTTATGCCCGTGGGACGAATTTCTGTGCTTATCTGCACTATTGTTTGCATTCAATTGTGTAACCGCTGAAAAAGTTATTTCCAAAAGAGGTTTAAACTAAGCCAAGATGTTTTTTAAGGATTTCACAGCTTCACTGTTTTCTAAAAAGGGTTTTACACTGCTCTATACAGCATGACGACTTGTTTTACGTGATTTCTTACTGCTCAGTTATTATTTACCTTTATTACTCACTGAGTTGGAGTACTCACTTTACTCCCTGCACCTCGTGTGCAGATGCAGATATTTATTCACCCGGTAGCGGGTTTTGGCTGATTGGAGGCAGAGCTATAGGAGTTTAGCGAGGTGACTGCCAGCATTCGCAGCACCGCTTCTCTCTCTGTTGTTCATTATTCCTGTTCAGTGTATTTTTAGACCTTGTAGTTGTATTTACACTCTTATAGATGCTCGTGATTGTGACACCCCGATTAGGGCTGTGTTGGGTTGTACTTCCGCTAATTAATATTATTAAATCATATTTAGACTGCATATTCATGTTTAACTATTTTTGAAAAGGCGATATGGGTTAGTAGGCTGGCCTTGTCTTCACGAGAGGCGCCATCACAACCAGAGCGAGGATTTGGGTCGTGACATCGGGGCCAAATATCCCGAAGACTGCTTTTAGGACTCCGTATGATCACTATGAGTTCCTTGTGATGTCATTTACGCTGACCAACACCCTAACAACATTCATGCACAGTCTATTCCAGCCCTATCTTGACTCATTCGTCATTGTGTTTATTGACGACATTCTGGTGTACTTCCGGAGTCAGGAAGATCATGAGCAGCACCTGAGGATTTTCCTTCAGACCTTGAGAGAAAAGAAGTTATGTGCAAAATTTTCAAAGTGTGAGTTCTGGCTAGATTTAGTGGCATTTTTGGGTCACGTAGTGTCGAGTGAAGGGATCAAGGTGGATCTGAAGAAGGTTGAAGCAGTGTAGAGTTGGCGCAGACCGTCCTCAGCTACAGATATTCGGAGTTTTCTTGGTTTGGCGGGGTATTACCGTTGATTTATAGAGGGTTTTTCATCTATTGTAGCACTTATGACCAGGATGACTCAGAAGGGTGCTCCGTTCAGGTGGATAGATGAGTGTGAGGAGAGCTTTCAAAAGCTCGAGACAGCTTTGACTACAACCCCAGTATTGGTATTGCCTACAGGTTCGGGGTCTTATACTGTATATTGTGCGTCGCGCATTGGTCTCGGTGCGGTGTTGATGCAGGACGATAGGGTGATTGCCTACGCGTCTAGACAACTGAAGGTGCATGAGAAAAACTATCCTGTCCTCGACCTTGAGTTAGCAGCTATTGTTCATGCCTTAAAGATTTGGCGGCACTATTTGTACGGTGTCCCTTGTGAGATCTACACCGATCAACCGGAGTTTGCAGCATATGTTCAAACAGAAGGATCTTAACTTGCATCAGCGAAGGTGGTTAGAGCTGCTTATGGACTATGATATCACTATCCTATATCACCCGGGAAGGCCAATGTGGTGGCCGATGCCTTGAATCACAAGGCAGAGAGTTTAGGCAGCTTAGCATATCTACCAGCAGCAAAGAGGCCATTGGCATTGGATGTTCAGGCCTTGGCCAACCAGTTTTTTAGATTGGATATTTCTGAATCGAGTCGTATTTTGGCTTGTGTGGTCTCTCATTCTTCTAATCGTATCAGGGAGCTTCAGCATGATGACCTCTATTTGCTTGTCCTTAGGGACACAGTTCAACACGGTTATGCCAAGGAGGTCACTATTGGGGATGATGGTGCATTGAGGATGCATGGCAGGCTATGTGTGCGTATGTAGAGAGTTTGCGTGAGTTGATTCTCCAGGAGGCTCACAGTTCGCGGTACTCCATTCATCCAGGTGCCGCGAAGATGTATCAGGACTTGAGGCACCATTATTGGTGGAGGAGAATGAAGAAGGACATAGTAGAGTATGCAGTTCGGTGTCTAACTTTCCAGCAGGTGAAGTATGTGCATCATCGGCTAGGTGGATTGCTTCAGAAGCTAGAGATTCCGGAGTGGAAATGGGAGCGGATCACTATGGATTTTTTTGTTGGGCTCCCACGGACTCAGAGGAAGTTTGATACCGTTTGGCTGATTGTGGATAGGTTGACCAAGTCGGCTCATTTCATACTAATGATGACTACTTACTCTTCTGAGCAGTTGGCTCGAGTTTATATCTATGAGATTGTCAGGCTTTATGGCATGCCGGTATCTATCATCTCTGACCCGGGTACACAGTTGACATCGCGGTTATGGAGGGCCGTACAACATGATTTAGGTACTCGGGTGAAGTAGCTGTGTACAACATTTCACCCTCAGCCGGACGGACAATCCAAATGCACTATTCAGATATTAGAGGATATGCTCCGTGCATGTGTGATGGAGTTTGGGGGTTTTTGGGATCAGTTCTTGCCACTTGCGGAGTATGTCTACAGTAACATTTATTAGTCGAGCGTTCAGATGGCCCCGTATGAGGCTTTGTATGGTAGACGGTGTCGGTCTGCAGTGGGTTGGTTCGAGCCGGGCAAGGCTAGGCTCTTGGGTATAGACTTGGTTCACGATGCTTTGGAAAAGGTTAAGGTGATTCAGGATCAACTTCGCACAGCCCAGACAGAAGAGCTATGTGGATCGGAAGGTTCGCGATGTTGCATTCATGGTTGGGGAGCAGGTCTTGCTCCGGGTTTCGCCCATGAAGGGTGTTATGAGGTTTGGGGAGAAGGGCAAGCTGAGCCCAAGGTTTATTGGCCGATTCGAGGTGTTGCGACGAGTTGGGGAAGTTGCTTATGAGCTAGCCTTGCCTCCCAGTCTAGCGGGAGTTCATCCAGTATTCCACGTTTCTATGCCCCGGAAGTATCACGGCGATCCATCCCATGTGTTGGATTTCAGCTCAATCCAGTCGGACAAGGATTGTCTTATGTTGAGCAGCCGGTGGCCATTTTGGATAGGCAAGTTCGAAAGTTGAGGTCGAAATCGCTCTAGTGAAGTTTCAGTGGAGGGTCCAGCCAGTCGAGTAGGCGACTTGGGAGACCGAGCATGATATGGGCAGCCAATATCCTCATCTTTTCACCACTTCAGGTATGCCTCTATTCTCGTTCAAGGACGAACAATTGTTTTAAGAGGGGGAAGATGTAACGACCCGGTCGGGTCGTTTTGAGTGTATGAGCCCCGATCCCCTATTTATTGTCCCCTCTGCTTCATTATGCTTACATGATTCTCTAGGGTGCTTGGTATCGGGTTCGGGAGAGTTTCAGAGTGAAATGGGATACATAGTCCCTATGTGTGAAGTTTGATTTGTAAGAGTTGACCATAGATTGATTTTGTGAAGACGACTACGGAATAGAGTTTCATGTCGATAGCTCTGTATGGTGATTTTGGTCTTGGGAGTGTGTCCGGATGTGGATTTGGAGGTCCGTAGGTCATTTCGGCGTCATTTAGCAAAAGTTAGAAAATTGGAAGATTTTTGAAAGTTTGACCGGGAGTGGACTTTTTGATATCGGGGTCAGATTTTGTTTCCGGAAATTAGAGTAGGTCCGTAATGTCAAATGTGACTTGTGTGCAAAAATTGAGGTTAATCGGACATGTTTTGATAGGGTTCGGCATTGTTTGTAGAAGTTGGAATTTCCTAAGTTCATTAAGCTTGAGTTGGGGTGCAATTCGTATTTCTAGCATTGTTTGATGTGATTTGAAGGCTCGACTAAGTTCGTATGATGTTTTAGTACTTGTTGGCATATTTGGTTGAGGTCCCGGGGGCCTCGGGTGTGATTTGGACCTTGTTCGGCGCATTTCGGGACTTTGTAGGAGTTTTGAAGTTTGCTGGTTTTTCCCAATTCCAGTGTCCTTCTACGCGTTCGCGATGATCTTCCCGCATTCGCGTAGAATAGTCTGAGCCTTGCTGAGTTTTACCCTTTGCATTGGCGATGTAGGCCACGCGTTCGTGAAGGGTCAAGTCATTCTCCACTGTGATCGCGGACGGGTAGCCGCGTTCGCGAAGAAGAAAGGTAGCTTGGGTGGGCTCCTGAGTTTGGCTTACGCGTTCACGTAATGGGCTTCGCGATCGAGAAGCTGGTGGATCATTTGGACCGCATTCGCGAGTGGACCCTCGTGTTCGCGTAAGAGGGAATTTTGGTCAGTAGATTTTTGTGCTTCGCGAACGCGAGGAAATTTCTGCGTTCGCGAGGAATAAATACCTGGGCAGATTTTAAAAGTTCAAAATCGAGGGTTTATGTCATTTTTCACCATTTGGACTTGAGAGCTAGGAATTAGGCAATTTTTGAATAGATTTTCACGTGGGTGTTTGGGGTAAGTGATCCTTACCTAATTTTGGTTAATTTTTCGTGATTATGCCTTTGATTTCATCATTAAATTAGTGATTTGTGGTGGAAATTGAAAAAAAGTGAGGAAAAGTTCTTAGGCAGGATTTTGAAGTTTTGATCGAGATTTTATATCGGATTTGAGTAATTTTGGTATTGGAGGACTCGTCGTTGAATGGTTGTTCGAATTTTGTGACTTTTATCCGATTTCGAGACGTGGGCCCGAGTTGACTTTTTGGGGCGATTTTCTAATTTCTTGTTAAAGTCTTGATTTTATTACTTAGATTTGTTTCTGATTGTTATATTTATAGTATGAAATAGTTTTTGTCTAGATTTGGTCCATTCAGAGTCAGAAAGTCGAGGAGACATCCTTATTGACTGATTGAGCTTGGTTTGAGGTAAATGACTTGTCTAACCTTGTGTGCGAGAAATTCCCTTATGATTTGGTACTGTTGTAACAATTGTGATATGTAAGTGCCGTGTACGCGAGGTGACGTGTGCATACATGGGCTAATTGTTGAAAATCCGATTTTTGCAAAGTAGTAACCTGTTTATACCTTAAATGAGTTATTCCAGCACGTGTAGTTATCATTTTTAGCCTGATATCGCATGCCTACGTGCCTTAAATTCTTACTTGAAATCTGTGCAACATGCTTAGTTGAATTTTGGTTTTTCCTTGATTTTGTATTTAGTCTTTATCTGTAGGATTCTTTGCTGTGAATTTATTGTTCCATCGGTTATTAGTTGTGTATTTACTTTTGCGACTACGAGGCGGTACATCGGAAGCTCCCCTATTGCATATTTACTTTTGGGACTACGAGGCGGTACCTCGGGAGCTCCCTTGTTGAGTATTTACTTTTGGGACTACGAGGCGGTATCTCGGGAGCGCCCCTGTTGTTTACCCCTATGTGCTGTGTTGTTACCGTTCTGTAATTTTTCATTGTTAAATTTTCAGTCTTCTCATTATATTACCATATATTCTGCCTTAATTATTATAATCCAGTAGGACCCTGACCTGACCTCGTCACTACTCTACCAAGGTTAGGCTTGGTGCCTACTGGGTATCGTTGTGGTGTACTCATACTACTCTTCTGCACATATTTTGTGTGCAGATTCAGGTACCTCCTACCAGCCCCGATATCAGTGAGCAGTGAGTACGTGAAGACTTCAAGGTATATCTGCCAGCATCCGCAGACCTCGGAGTCCCCCTGTATCCTTATGTTGTCTTTCTTCTTTATTCTCTTAGATGTTTATGTATAGAGACAGTTAGTACATCTTTTGCCTACTGGATTTTGGGGAGTTGTTTATACTCGAGTTTTTGGTTTTATTTGTACATGCCGAGCGGCAGTTTGCAGTATTATATATATCTGTGAAGTATAGTTGTTATTTCTTTTATTATTTCAGTTATTCCGCAAATTTTTAGGCTTACCTGGTCTTAGAGATTAGGTGCCATCACGACATCTTACAGAGGAAAATCTGGATCGTGACAAAAATTCTTCTGATTTGAGAGTCCTTAAAATATACTTGAACTTATATTGAGTGTTTGGACTACTTTCTCCGTGGCTTGTTGGTGAGAGCATATGATTTGCAAAGGATTGGTAGAGACCTTGATTTATGAGTTGGCACAAGGAGCGAGTGATAGTGTGTAATGCATTGGAGTTTGAGGCGAGGATGTTTGAAAGAGTCACATGAATATTTTAAATAATTTTGGCATGAGTTTAAAACTAGAGGAAAGGTATGAAGAGTGCATATGCTGGGTTCTAAGCGTCGACATAAACCATTGTTATTTGTTTGATGCTATTATGTTTTAAAAGGTATTTTTATCTATGCGTCTAATTTTAAGTTGTTCGAGTACGGGCAAGAATTTAAGTGTGGGGTAATCATCTTCACACACGCATACAATTTGATATAGCCAACTTTCGTTATAGAAGGAAAAAGACAACGAAGGTTTACACACAATCTTCACATTTTGGATCCCAAATAATAAAATCTGGCCCTTTATGAAGGCTAAAGGACGCTAGTTGGATACTTCGATTTCATGTCTTTGTATTTTAATTTTGCTGAAAATATTCCTTTTTTTTTCTTTCTTCTTTTTAAAGACGATATCATATGTCACATACGCATCGCATTATGCTAGTATACTTTGTCCTTTTTAAGTCTTTTAGATAATATTCCTTTGCAGAGGAGAAGAAGTCGTCATATAAAACATGTAACCGTTCATCAAAAGATGAACTAGTAGTCTGAAAAAATTTAAGGTACCTATTAAAAGGGTAATTTCATAAATGGTCACATACATATAATTTGTTTTTCATCAAAGTTACATAACTATATTTTATAACAGAAAAATCACAATTTTTTCAACATACTAACACAAAAGTCACAATTGCCGAAAATCTCAATTTTCTGATGCAATAACTTTTTTACTCCACATTTTCCATTTTTTAAAATGAATGTTAGTTAAGCGGAAATTATGGAAGGAACTTACACGTAGCTGCCCACGTAGCTGCCCAATGAGATATTGAAAATGAACAAATCCAACTTCTCCTCTACACTTAGTAAGCAACTTACCAACTTCACTGTCCCTAACCTTCCCCCCCCCCCCCCCCCCCCGTTTTTTTTAGATTAAGACTTCTGAATCTGAAAGCACATCTTAATATGAAGATGTGCATTAAGTTTAAAATATCTGAATCTGAATATTAAGATGTGTATTAATATCTTAATAGTACTTGATTAAGGCTGTTTGTTTTTTCGACATCTGAATATTTAAAATTTATCTTATTTTAAAACTAATAAACTAAAATTTTAAATAAACTAATTAATTTAATATTTTATTGGCAAAATATTTTTAAAATAACATGGTAGTTGGTGGTGGTGATGGCTAATTGTGGCGCTTGTGGATGTCGATCGGAGGCGGTGATTAGCAGTAATTTTGGTTGATGGTTGTAGTTCTGGATAGTAGCTAATTGTGACTGGTATAAATTGTGGTTGAGGAAGGTAATGGTGGGTGGTAGCAGTTTATAATGATAGATAGTAGCGACTATGGTTGATGATGATAGTGGGTGGTTGGTGGTGGTAGTTGAGGTGGGTGGATGGGTGGTTGTGGTTGAAGATTATAGTAGTGGTGTTAGTTGACAATGCTATAGTGCATGGTGGTGGTAGTCTATAATGGTGGAGTGATGGGCGATGATAGTTGATAATAATGGCGGTGGCGGCTATGATTGAGAACGGTGGTGGTTTATGGCAGTAGTTAGATATGGTGGTGGTCGGCGGTAGTGGTTGAGTATGGTAGAAGTGGTGGTGCATGGTGGTAGGTAATAATGGTGAGCAGTGACGACGGTTAGTGGTGAATGTGAATGATAATATTTTAATGAAATTAAGTCTTCGTTATGGTCTTGATCATTCGGACCTATTCACACCCATTAAGTTGCTATGAAATAGAAAAAACAAACACACTTAATGATTAAGATTTGAATAGTTAAGATTTAGAATTAAAAAGCACACGCACTTAATGTATGAGATTTTGTGATGACCCAAAAGGTCATCTCGTGTTTTAAAAGTCAAATCTGTGTTCTGAGACCTTAAAAACCTCCTTTTGTTTCACCTCGATTTGCGTGCGCAGTCCGGACGTATATCCGGAAAGCCCTTATGTGAAAATTTGAGAAAAATGCTAAGTTTTGCCTTTAAATTGGAATTAAGTTGACTTCGGTCAATATTTTGGGTAAACGAACCCGGACCTGTGTTCCAACGGTCCCGTAGGGTCCGTAGTAAAATATGGGACTCGATCGTATGCCCGGAATCGAATTCCGAGGTCCCTAGCTCGAGAAAAGAATTTTTAAAGAAAATTATTTGCTGGAAAATATAAAGACTTTTGGAAATGAAATGGTGTGTGTTATTGATGGTATCGGGCCCGTATTTTGGTTCCGGAGCTCGGTATAGGTTTAAAATAATATTTAAGTCGAATCTGTGAAATTTGGTAAGAATCAAAGTTGATTTGATATAAATCGGACCCATAGTTGAGAAAATGAAAATTTCAATGTTCTTGAAGAATTTCATGAATTTGAGGTTAAATTCGTAGTTGTTAATGTTATTTTGATGATTTGATTGCACGAGCAAGTCCATATGATGTTTTTAGGCTTGCGTGCATGTTTGGTTCCCGAGGGCTCGGGTGAGTTTTGGATAGGTCACGTGGTGATTTGGACTTAGGAAAATGCAGCTGTGCATATGGTATTTTTGCACAGGCCTCTGATCTCGCAATTGCGAGATCAAGCTTCGCAATTGCGAAGTGGTCAGGCTTGGGAAATGCGACCAAAGTGTCGCAATTGCGAACCAAGCCTAGGCAGGCCTTCATCCTAAATGTGAAGTCTGGGCTGGGAATTGCGAAGGGCCCTCAGTCGCAAATGCGACATATTTTTCGCAAATGCGAAGGTAGCAGATTTCAAAGGGTTCGCAATTGGTCGCAATTGCGACATCTGCGACCTGTTAAGTTGGATTTTGACGGGATTTTCATGTCATTCTTCAAAATTTTAAAACCTAAACTCCTAAGAACGATTTTTCAAGAGCAAGTTCCTCCCTAAATCATAGGTAAACAATTTCTAACTCATCTTCTTCAATCTATTTTATCTTTTTACATGATTTCACTTCAAAATCTAGGGGTTTTTGATGAGAAATTGGGTATTCTTGGGTAGAAATTAGGATTTTCGAATTTTGAGGATTTGAACCTCGATTTGGGATCCGATTTCAAAACTAATTGCATAATTGAGTTCGTGGGTGAATGAGTGATCGGGTTTTGGTTTGAACTTCAAGTTTTGACCAAGCGGGTCCGGGATCGGGTTTTGAATTTATCAGTTATTGATGTTATTAAGTAAATTATGCCTAGATACAAGCGGATTGGAAGTGAAACCAAGAGGTAAAACAGTAATTGAGGCTTAATCTTGTTCGTGGAATCGAGGTAAGTGTTTCGCCTAACCTTAGCTTGAGGGAATAGGAGTTGTGGTCTTATTTGCTATGTGTTAGTATGAGTACGATGTATAGGTGTAGTGACGACTATCTATACGTTGGTGTCAAGCATGCCCGTGAGTCTTATATCATGATTGTTGTGGCTCTATTATGTATCATTCATGCTCAAATTGATTAACAATGTTGAACAAAGCTTATGAAAGTTTCTTGGTAATTGACTATTGTTGAGTATTGACTCAAGCTGAGTTTCATTTTGTAAAGCAATTGTTGAAAACGAGATTGGTTATAGCTGATTTCCCTTGCCGGGATGTTATTGTTGATATTGTTGACTCCCTTGCCGGGATGTTATTGTTGATATTGTTGATTCCCTTGCTGGGACGTATTGTTTCTATTGTTTGGGTGAGGAAGAGTGTAAAGCATGAAGGGTGATGTTGTGCATGATATTGTGAGTGAGTGTAATGCACGAAGGGTGATGCCATGCCGATATTATGTGTGTTAATGCACTAAGGGTGATGTCGTGCCATGATTTGAGAGTTAATGCACGAAGGGTGATGTCGTGCCTATATTGTGAGGAATAATACACGAAGGGTGATGCCGTGCCATGATTATGAGAGGTAATGCACGAAGGGTGATGCCATGCCGTTTATGTTGTTTCATGTGGTGAGGACGAGAGTAAAAGCACGAAGGGTGATGCCGTGCACGTGTTACCGTTTCATTATTCTTGTTGATATAGATATGAAGTTCATTATGGTTCTTATTGATGCTTCTTTATTGGTTTATTGTTATAATCTGATATTCCCTACAGCATGTCCCCTTCCCACCTTATTATGTTGATTCCTGTTATTATGATTCTGTTTGTATATGATTTAACTGCACAGGTATTGATACCCAATTTTTCCCCATATATTTTTAATACATATTTATACTTTCAAAATAGTACATATGCATTTATAAGCATGCATAAGTATTTTTTTTATATAATAATTTTTCTATAGTTTTAAGAGCTCCAAAAACCAATTTATTTCTTCTTTTTTATTTATAGAATATCCAGTAATTATCCTTTAAATTATTTTTGTGGTTATTTAGTCATCTAAATTATTTATTTATGCCGAAATAGTGTTTAAACATTTTCAGTGCATTTTTGTAATTATATTTACATTTTTAGGCCAAATTACACATCTTTGCAATAATAGCCCTACTAATGCATAATTACATGTTGATGCACAAAATGGTCTTTTATATTTTTAAAATGTTAAATAACTATTTTAAATCATTTTTAGTGCACGAAAATATTTTTGGAGATCATTTATTATTTTTATAAATTATATAGTATTAAAAATGGCTATTTAAAATCTGGCCTATTTTTATTTTAATTTCAGCCCAATTACCAGCCCGATCCCAATTAGAATTACCCATGCCAAACCCAGAAACCCCAGGCCCAAACCCCTACCTAACCCGACCCAATTCTTGCTAAATCCTGGCCGTTGATCAATTTTGATCAACGACCGGATTAAACCTTGCCTTAATTAACCTAAGTAACCCCTTCCCCAAACCCCTCTAACCTAATTCATTCCCCACCTTACACCGCCGTCACCTAATCCCCTCTACTCTCAAACTCTCTCAACCTAAACCCTAAATCTCTAAACGCCGTCACTCATCTATGGCCATCTCCGATGATCTCTCACCACCTCTCAGGCCTCCAATGGCCTCCCTCACGTCATTCCTGCCATCTCTAGGGCCCTCAAGGGACCAGGGCTAGTTGACTTGCATCTACGACTCCTCTCTCGCCTGTTTCAGGCCATTCCGGTGTGATTCCGAGTGGGATCGTCCTATATTAGCTACGATCTATGATTTTCTAAGCAGGTTTCTTCATCTCTGTATGGTTCTCTTCGAAACCCTAATTTCTTTTCTAAACCTCTTAGATCTGTAAAGATCTAAGATGATTTGGATTTGTTTCATGTGAGTTTTACAACAGCCTTAAGATTCTTTAAAAGACTCGTATGATTTTCCTCTTTTCCTAAAACTAGGGTTTTCGGAATCTCTTTTTAAAAATTGCTTAATGATTTTCTGTGTTTAATCTTCTGCTTCTCATATATTTTGACTGATTTTTTATGGGCCTGCTACAACCTTATCCTGTCTGTACTAAAAACCCTAATTTCTGGGGTTCTTCGTTTGGTTTCTGGATATTGGTATATTTGATTTTTTCCTTGCTTTGGGTTCTTATGATTTCTCGTGATTTTCTTGTCCTAATATGCTTCTACTGAACTGCTTAGTTCAACGCTTTCACTGATTCTATATGCTTGATCTTTCTCATTGAATCAGTGTTGTTTAACTATGTGTTTTGTCAAAGCTATGTGAAATCCTGACTATTCATGTTCTACCTTATTTTATATGCTAAGCATGCTGCCTCTTTCATGACTTTCTGAACCCTTGATTACTATGAATCCCTTATTTCCTGGTTTAATTTGAACACCTTCCATTTAACTCTTGATTCTTACCTCTCTATTCGATTTGACTAGATTGCTTGCCTTAATTAATTTTTCCCTGCCTTGTTTGTATTCCGCTGATTATTACTGATTTGTTTCCTTAATTAAACTGTTGTTCATTTACCCCTAATTACCTATTCTATACCTAAGCTTTACTTGATTCTTTCCCTTAAATACTTAGCATGTTTTACCGTTGATTTAACTGTCCCTTGATTAAGGGAAAGACTTTGCTAATTTACGTGTGACTTCCCTGATTTACTACTTAATTGATCTCTTACCTTATGTGTCAAGCTTTTGATTACTATATAACCCCCCCCCCCCTTATTTTAAGTTGACAACGAACGAGACTAGTTCAAAAACTCTCTTATACTTAAAGCTTTCTGCTCTTTTGTGACACTTGCTACTTCCATTGAACTAGCCGGCTGTAAGCCAAGGTTAGTTATTGCACTACACTGCTCTATACTTTGTGTCTGCTCTCCTTAGCTGGTATGTCTCTAATTAAGTTTTGAGAACCAAACCCTATGTGTTTTATCCCTGCACTAGCTCATCAATTGTGATTTCAGCTTGTATTCCTGTTTATTTCTTTGCTCAACATGTCTAAAACATTGTCCTGTTCAATGCCTGTTTTACACTCTGCACTCCTTCCTGTTTACTTCTTCACTTAGCATGTCCAAACTATATGTTTAATCCTATTCAAGATAGGCCAACTGTTATCTATGTCCTGACTATTTACNCTCTGACTTTTTTAAAGATGTCTCAACATTTCTACTCTAACTATGTTCTGACTTTCACAAAGTTCCTTCTAACTACTAAAACCTTCTTTCTATTGTTTACCAAGCTCTTTCAAAGTCATCATACACTCTCACATTACTCCTAGAATATTAGGTTCTGCCCCTCTGGCATGTGTACCGCCTTGAGATCTTGAGATCTCTCTGAACTCTGGCATGTCAGAGCTGGCCTTTCCATACTGCACCTAAATCAGTTATTGTTGGAGAAAAGGTCTAGGTGTGAGCACTGCCCGGGATCCTTGAGGTCCTTAGGGAACTCTGACACACCTAGACATGATACTGTCTATGGACTTTGGCATTTGAGGCTATTGGAGGCTTGGGAAGTCATTTGGGCCTGCTTCAGGCTCCCTTATAGTTAACTTCTTCTTTTTCTTTATTTGTTTATGTAATTTATTCAGTTGGTCTGTAATAATTATTTGTAAACAACATTGGGGTGATTAGTGAAAAGGGCTGGGTAGTTACATATCTGTTGGGTAGCTCGGGTAGATACCATGCCTATAGGATTGTGTTAATGCATTTGCTATGTTTTGCTTTATTTCCACAATATTAGAAACCATGCCTATAGGATCTAAATGGCTCTAATAATAGAAATCATGCGTATAGGGTTAAAAATTGTTCACTGCTTTACTGCATCAATGTAGATATCATGCTCTTAGGACATCACTGTTCTGCGCTTAGGCAAGCCTCTAGGGCGATTTAAATTCTCCAACTATGAAGCTGTGTTTTGTTATTTAAAGCTGTTCAGGTTTAATAGGTCTAAATCAGTAGGCAAGCTAAATAGGATTCTTACACTTCATCCTAATTCAATACTGTATAATCCCTGCTCACCTCGATATCATGTTCTAGGATTTTCTCTTAAAGTACTTGACTGTTGTATGAATACGTGCATTTACTTGTTATATTTGTGGAGGTAACTGTGAGCCTGTAATTTGTTCTCCTTAAATGCAGTCCTAATTGTTCATGATTGACGCCTTGACTTTTATCCTTTAAAACCTTAGGAAGGTCTAGAACTGTCCAAAAATAGAGGTCCTAAAATACCTCCAGGGCCACGAGGAAGGGATGGGTAGTGCACGCTGTTGATACCCAATTTTTTCCTATATATTTTTAAACATGCAAACTACTTTAAAAATAGTATGAGCATGCCTATATAAGTATGCCCAAATGTTTTACTATTTTTTTCTTAATTTTTAAGGATTTTTAAATTAATTTATTGCCCTATTTTATCCAGAAAAACCCAATAATTATTTCCAAAATTATCATTTTTGGTGATTCATTTATTGGATTTTCATATTTATATTAAAATGTGGCTAATATAATTTTTACATATTTTTACAAATTTATTTAGTATTTTAAAAGCTAAATTGCATATTATTGCAATATTAGCCTCTTTTTGATTTAATTGCGTTTATGTCTATAAAAATTAAGTCCAGTATTTTTAATTTGATAATTATGTACTATTAGTCATATTAGTACCTTTAATTTGTTTCCAAAAATTATTTTACTATTTTTTATAAATCAAATAGGGGAAAGTGGCTATTTAAATGTCAGCCCATTTTCATTTTAATTTTAGCCTGATTTGGCACCCCAATTAAACCCAATCTGAGGCCCAATTACCCCGACCTAATTCCAAATTAATCTGACCCAAACCTGTCTTCATAACCCAACCCGGATCCCCTACCTAATCCTAGCCGTTGATCTAAATGATCAACGGCCAATATCGGCCCTTACCTTTTTTTATCTCAAACTACCCCCTAACCCTAACCATTTCACACACTCCGCCGCCTCTGAATCCCTTTCTCTCTCAAACCCCTCTCAAACCCAGCCGCCGCCATCAAACTCCAACCCTGAAA